>NC_080465.1:31126372-31426372 GCF_028018845.1 Melospiza georgiana | reverse complement strand
TGAAAACACTGCAAATGTAAAAATTTCCAGAGCTCCAAGGCTTTAAAAAAAATTCTAAAGAAAGCTCAATATACAAAATGTGATTGTCCAGGGACGCCTGTTTTACTTTATGTCAACAACTGTTTTAAACAGTGAAACGTGTATCCAGCCATGAAGAAGATATTGTCTGATGTTCTCCTTTTTTCATCTAACTTTTTGAAGTATGTGCTGAAAGATTTTCACAGAACAGTGCTAATTACTAAAATTTGTAAAAGTTCATTGAGTAACTTTAAAAAGCCCTCAGGATAGAAAAATACCTTCAACATAAAAAATCATCCTTAGTCTTCATTCAAAATTGTATTCAGAATAATGGATAGTGTGCTTTGAACCGTCAGCACACCCATTTGCTTACTTCTCTTGGTTTTTTGAAACAAAAATACAATATACACCTTGGGTTTTAAGTCAAAGGAATGGAGTTTGCTACCCTGGGGCTGTTCCTTAGGAATTGATAAATTTTGTCTTCATTTACACCACCTATTATTGTCCCTCTGCTCATAACAGTAACTGAACATACATTTCAACTGTATTCCTCTTCAACACAAAATAGAGACTTCTTTGAATCCTTCATGGAGCAGATCCACTTACCCATACTTGAAGATTGAACCCTTCCTCCCCTTTGATCCCTGAAGTGCTTCTCCTCTGTGTGCCTTTTGTGTATGATTGCTTGTAGATGCATTTAGAAAACACCTGGGACTGGACTAGTAAAACTATTTTTTTTTTGAACTCATGGGTTTTGCTGACGGTTGCTTACCTCATTATCTGACTCGACAAGCACTTGATCATATTCACTAAGAGCTACTAGGAACATGATAGATGTGACATTTTCAAAGCAATGTATCCATTTTCTTCTTTCTGATCGTTGGCCTCCTACATCCACCATTCTGCAAAATTAACAACCACATCAAATCCATGAACACCCTAACAGACAAACACCCAAATACAAACACAGCAAAATACAAGAATTTAGTTTAAAACACAGTTTGGCTAGGTTTTCTTAATTGCTTTTTTGCCACTGATATTTAATAGAATCTGTTATAAGCATGTTAATCATACTTGCTGATGGGTTTTCTGTATTTGAACTACTGTGAACCTCAAACCCCTCAGAATTATGAGATATAAAGGTCTCATGAGCAAAGATTTGGCAATGCATGCCCCATGTATTCAGCAACAAACACAAAACAGATGGTGGACCACCATTTTCTCCTCCCCATAACAGAGTCAAAATCCACAACTTGTCAAAGCTACCCCATTTTAAGCAGACAAATAGAAAACAATACTTATCTAATAAAGGCTTTGACAGCCAAAATGAAAACTCATGTTTGCTTGCAGTGTATTTCCATTTCATCCCATGTCTCAGTGTAAACACAGGTGTCTAACTCATTATTACAATTCCTTGGTGTTTTTAAACAATTGTACTTGCACTAAATTAGGGTGGTATCTCTCTAAAAATCAACTAACAAATGGTGACCTTTTATTCCATGATTTACATGACTGACAAGGGCACATGGTTGGACTTTCAGATTATTATGCATAGTGAAACTTCAATATATATTACTGAAAAGATTAATTACAGATTTTTTATCAGTAAAAACTACTCTCAAAAATTAATCTAATTGGCTTTGATCCCTCTGACATTTTTAACATGAGCTACTGAATACATGTGGACAATTATATAAAAATAAACTCACCAAGTTCAAATTTCAATACCAGAATAATTGCTTTCTATGTAGTTTAAATGAATATCCTTACTTGACACTGCTAATGTAAAAGGAAACAAAAGAAGCAAAGCAAGTGGGTGCCAAAACGTTTTTCCTACCTGAAAATGACGCTTTGTAAGTCGAATGGATATTCAATGATCCCTGTTGTTGGGACTCGAACTCTGAGCACATCCTGCTGGGTTGGCAGATAGGTGGAATCTGCTATGCGGTCCAAGTCATTAAGATAGCTATAAACAGGGAGAAACAACAGGAATGCTAGACAGTGACACCATCATCCCATGAGGAAAAGAGAAGGAAAGCTTGGGAAGGAAGTGGGGTGTGGGGTAGGGAGAAGTACAACAGGAAAAAAAAAAAAAGCATTATCGGCAGAAAAGAGGGGATAAAATATAAAAAGGTACTCCATCACCACCTGCAAGCTAATTCTACAAGAAAGTTAGCAAAATTATTATATTTTTTTCTTAATCTCATATAACTTTGCTTGGCTTTCACATGTAAATTCACCAAAGTTGTCAATTACATCATTCTAGGAAATTCAGAGGCATAGTATTGTACAAAGTGTGAAAAACATAAAATTGCTTTGAATCTGTAACATATTTCTTGATATTCAGTCTGTATGAATATCAACTCCATAAGACTGAATGAACCTTCCAAAAAACAATGGACTGCTATAGAATAGATAGTGGTCTACAGGAGTCTGGTGTGACTGACTGGTAATAGATCATTACCAGTTATAAAATGACAGGAAGATAAAGAGCACTGTTTTGAGACTAAATTAAAAATTGAAAAGACCAACCACTGACAATTAAAACACTCTCCAGATCTTGTTACCAGAAGGCAGCACAAACTAATTAGTGGGATCTTTGGCACCTGTACTCCTGCATACACACTGAAACTTCTGATTAGGTTGATAAGTCTGCAGTACTTGAAACACACTCCAGCTGGCTAACAAATAACCCAAAATTGTATAAAATTGCTTGTAAATGTTCAGTAACTATAACATAGACCTATTCTGCTTATTGGTTAATGATGAGTTTCAACCATAAAGCACTAGTTTACTGAAGGTTTTAATTAGCTGTCATGAAAAACATCCTCCAAAAAAGGAAGGTACCCATGTGTGTGTCCAGGAGCTAGACATCTAATGAAGTCAGTGCACCACGAAGCTTATGCCCTCCCCATGGTGGACATGTGGCAGAAGGACTGCTGCAGGAAACCAAGCTCTTTGACATTTGGCTAGTTCACAGCAGAACAGTAACCCTACAGTTGGTCACTAAGAAGATAAACTAATGTAGGGATCCCCTCATTCATTCTAGGGGATGAGAGCAATGGTTTTATAATTTATTAAATGATGATGAAGTGTCACCAACTTCTGAACATGTTCTTTTCCTTGTAGTAACTAGTGAAGACACTCTTTTTAAATAAACCCACACAAGAAATAATCCGACTTTTTCTAGAGGTTCTGGATTACTTTTTAATAAAATAGTGAGAAGTTATCCTGAATGATGACAGAAACAAACAAGTTTAATTTCTACCTTACAGTAAAAATACAGAAGAATTTGTTAGCTTTGGGAAGAGCCAAATTATTACTGGCTCAATTATAAAATTATCAAATTTCCTTCACTATGTTTTATTAATGGAGTATCAATTCAATAGTAAATACCAATGTGAGAAAGATTAATTGAACACTATCTCAGTTAATCCAGAAGGTACTAGTCTGAAAATATTTTCTGAGAATGCTAATTGGCTTCTGGCAGTGAGAAAAGGGCTTGAGAGTCTGAGCACTGGATCTGCCATCAGGGTTTTTTTACACAAAAAGCAGCAGGAACAAGTCACCACCAATTTGTTGGCAGAAAAGGAAAAAAAAAGTGAATGAAATCCATAACTATTACCATAAGAAAGTGACAGACTCAATTAGATTCTTATTCCCTCCCACCCACAGAATAATTAGTTTCATTTTGTGATGAAATTTTGGAGGGAGATAAAGAAGCATTGCCAGTCATTACATGCTACAGTGGTATTCATAAGAGCAAGAGAATTTTAACTGAATAAATTGGCAGGTGGCCCATTGTGCCCATTTACACAACTGTCTTGTTGCTTTCCTTTGGCAAGCAGTCTCCAAGGTGAGCCTGGTTACTGCATCTTTGCACAGTGGACATGTTACTATCTGGTAATGCACATCTGGCTCATTTTAGAAAGGTAATAAATCAAAGGGATAAATACTATTAAATTGTAACATCTCATTCATGTTTCTAGAAATCAATAAACAAGTAGATGAGGTTTTTTGGGGATTTTTTGTCCAAAGTTTTAGAAACACTAACTTATCCTTAAAAAACCTTGTCCTCATCCTTTATGCTCAAGTTCTGCTCACTCAGTAACCAAAAACAGGTCATTTCCTCTTTCACCTGTAGCCCCCTACAGAGTCTACACAGTCCACAGAAGAGTCCTTATGCATACTTACAGAGTCTTACTTAATATCTACAGTCTTACTTAATATCCTGGATTGCTTCACTTGACAGAATAGAGTGTTGGGCTCTCTAAGAACTGTCCTGAATTATACATTCAAACCCAGAATCAAGGAATTAGTGTCAAAACCAGTAGGAGTATCTCACAGGAAAAAAAAAATCAAAACAGAAGGGTGCACCAAAACTCTAAAAGAAGAAAATCTTTTTTACAATCATAAATAGAATATACAGGCTAACAAAAGCCATTTAGAAAACACCCTACTTTTTTTGTTGTTGTTGTTTTCCAGTAATATTTAGCCCTTATCCCCTTTTCTTCGAACTTAAAACTTAATAAATTAATGTATTATTGTATCAATTTATTTAAATGAAAATATCACAGGTCTTAGTTTTACAAATTGAAGTCTTTTATCATTGCTATTTTAATGCTGTGACCGTACTGCAAATTGTCAATTAAATTCTTCCCAGAGAGAAAAAAATGGATTTAGTTTTGATTTGTGGTTTTTCTGTTTGGTTTTTTTGGTGGTTGTTGTTGTTTGTTTGTTCTGGTTTTGGTTTTGTTTGAGTTTTTTCTGGGTTTTTTGGAGTTTCTTTACATTTTATTTTAACAGACTCTTTTAACTTATGCTGAAAAATTACTTGTACTGAAATTCAGATTTAAATTAAGTTTTGCACTGTTGCTCTGAAACAAAGGAACCGGTATTTTCTGCTACTGATAGTTCTGCAGACAATTACACTTCCTGTTACCCCATGAAGATATGTAACTTGGTGTTCTGCTATCAGCTTCAGGGGGATTAAACATTAAAATCTGAAAATCAAGCTGAAAGTTCTGCCAGCAGCAGCAACACAAAGTTGTCTTCAAGATCTTCTAAATTCACTAAAAATGTGGCATGTCTCTTTTAAAATTTACATAACCTCTAAAATAAAGAAGGAATTTTAAAAAACCACCTATTTTCTTTAAGCAAGAACATCTATCATTGGGATTGACATCAGGGTCTTTCTGTTCCCTTTTTTTCACTGTTTTATAACATTGTCTGAAGACTTTTGATATGACAGAAATAAAATGTCTCTTTTCAGTCAGGTGCAATCTTCCTACAATACTAACGAGAGCATATCAATACTCATAACCTCAAAACATTATCATAACTTGTGCATTAATTGCAAAACACTACATCTCTACATCCACAGTACTACACAGAGAAAACCCAAAGCACTTTCTCTTTATGAAGCACAAAAATGGATTTTTGCATTTCATTACAAGGGGTGGGGTGACAGTCTGATTATTCTGAACAACTGGTTGTTGAGCTGAGTCACTATTTCAAAATGCTGAGAGGAAATATGTAAGTGAATGCAGCTGACTACATAAAAAGAGAAGACAACTAGAATACAATTAATATTTAAAGACATACCAGCAGCACACACATTTTCCACTTACTACTATTGTAACTGTTCCTGTAGCATTGAGATTTTATTATTTGGCTTATCATGGTTTATTTACTGTCACAATAAAGACTTTTAGTTTTAAATCTTCTTTGTACCAAAAGAATTGGATATTTGACATGTTTTTTACCCTCATGAAAGCTGGGGCTTAAAGAAATTCCCTGATCACCAGGGAAGTGCAGCATTGCACACATAAGCTTTAAACATTCTACAGCTTATCAAACTAATGATTTATTTGTTTTTGAATTACTTTATAAGGCAGCAACTTTAAATTAAAACTTCAAAAGTGCTAGCTAATGCCAATTGTCTTCTGCTTTCAACTTTGTTGGCTCCAGACCACCCTAGCTGCTCCTCTGCCCATCCCCAGCTGCCAGTTCTTTAACTTGTGCAACAGCTTGATAACACATCTCTGTCAATATTATTTGGAACAGTGAAGAAACACTACTGAAATTGTTCTGATTATGGTTTATTTGATGGATATGTCCTAGGATGTGGCAAGTCCATAAACTCCAGCAAGAAAGCAGGGTGGATTTATTCTCTTCACTGGTTTATCTGAAACCAGAAGAAAACTTGTGAAGCCACAGCCATATGAACTGTGTTGAGTTTTTTAATGCAGATGGATGAGGAGTAAATGAAAATTTGATGGGCTTTTGTATGTATCTGCTTACTAATAAACTGATTCACTGTGGTTCTAAAGCACTTATCTAATGCAGCCCTCAAGTACTGACAATTATGTTGCCCTCCTGAGGAAACAAATCCTACATACAAACAAGAAATTTAAACAAATAAGAGAAATGCACAGTGTGTTTTAGGGTAGATGCTCTATTCAAAATGGAATAACACATACTGCAAATCAGTCTTACCAATGCACTTAACTCTCCAATGTATACTTCAACTGACTTTACATGCACTCTAGCAAACAAACCACAAGACTTGACATAGATACAATCTTACAAAAAAGGACAGTAGCCAGTAATTGCACAGAGCAAGTATTTTTTCAGTTTATTGCCTTCAAACTTTGAAGTCACAATAACAATATGGTTATTGGAAACACTCTGGAAGCCATCCTGAGGTCTAGTTCAACACTGAGTAACCACCAGCATTACCACAGAAAAATCAGTTGTACAGGTAGTAGCAACTGTGCAAGACATTTAGGTCTCAGCTACATGGTACTCAGAGTTCATTTTCATGATCTACTGAGAAATCTTGTTTTGATGAGTCACACTGTAGCTATATGGCCTCTCACCCAAACAGCACCTACTCAGCTAGGCATTATAGAAAGGAGATAAAATGAGAAAATACATGGTTCTGAGTAAATTTACGATACAGACCAAGTTTCTAAAGTTAATTATATCCGTAATTAGTTTTAATAAACATGAATTTTAGTGGTGCTGAGGTAATTTTCCGGGGGTTGCTATAGTGACAGGCAGAAGGTGCATTATCGAGGCAATGAGTATGTAATGAGCTGCTGGCAGTGGACCTCCCTTGACGTCAGGACAAGCTGCCAGCATCTAGCAACATACCCGTGATCTGCACGCTGACTAGAAGCAGAGGAAGACTTTTATTTCCCAGTCAGCACCAAGAGCTAAGTAATTATTTTTAATGCACTTTACATCACCTATGACAAGGTCTAAGCCTGCAGCCAGCTTCAGTGAAGCTGCCAAGCTATGGACGTGCTAACAATGCTGTTGAAAGAAAGCACATATCAAAGGTACTGTGGGTCTACATTTCCAGGTAAACAGCAGGAATAGGATTATGGGAATAGACTGACTCTGTACTTTCCTACATGTATTTCCCATATGGAAATTGAGCAAGGAAGTGAGACTCCTAAGCTTAATAAGCAGACCACAGTTGTTTTAACCAGTAAAGTTCTTTAATAAACTGAGTATAACTCCAGTCACCATGAACAGGGAGCTCAATACTGAGCCTTACTTTCCTAGGGCTACACCACCTAATGAAGACAGACCATCAAAACTTACTTGAATTTACTTTCAGAAATCAAGATCTTGGAGCACCTTCAACATGGGGCAGACACTTCAAAGAAACACCCTCCTCTAGCTATGAGCTACTACTTACCAGCATCTTTGAGGTCAGATTTTTCCAAGTAATCAGGTGATAAAGAAGCATTTTCTAAGGAATTCATAGGATGAATTTCTGTAACATTAAACTTTGTTCTAGTTCTATACTAGTGTATAGCCTACTTGATCACATGCAGGCAGTAAGGCATGGGCAGACAAAAGTAGAAAGGATACAGCCTTCAATACATCTCTAACATAATTTCCCTATCTGAGGTTAAAAATGAGACTAGTCTGCTCATCAGTATTGTCTAATAACTTTTCCTAAACTCAACAGGCAAAACTGATGTAGCAAGGTGCTGAATTAACACTCACTGGCACACTATCAAACCCTGGGCTTAGGAGCCTGAGAGACACTTTGAGCACAGAAGTCTCTGGAGAGCAGAATGCATCTGTAACACACTGCTGAGGAGAAAGGATCTGACTGGCACCATACCAGAAACGTTATGTTATAAACCTCTCAATAAAACCAAACATTGAGATAGAAGTAATTATTGACACTGATAGAAAGGTCAGTATAAAACCAGTAAGGATTTGTTATCACCCAACCAGCCAACACATGTTTATGGTGAGAATGAGAGTACAGGGAAGAGTTTGTTCATGATTTCAGTATAATCACAGTTATAAAAGCAAGCCTTACCAGAAACATTTCACATGCAAATGTTTTCTCATTGCATTCAATGACAAGAGAGATTTTGGTATGATCGTAACAATAAACATTTACATCTTTTCAACCCCAAAGTTCAGAGGTTTAATGCAAAAAACCATTTTTTTCCCTTAATATTAAGATAGTTCATGGGTATGACCCTCTTGAAACGCTCTATTTCATACACAGATAACAGCAGTGCAAGAGAAAACAGAAACCTAACCGAAGTCTATGACAACGGATAATTTGGCAAGATAATAAACAAGATTTGATATATCTCTGTCCTTTGGAGCCTGCCTGTTTTGGAGTGGGGTGGAGCTATACTACATACTATTGCTGGAGTTTGGTGTGGTTTTGGGGTGGGGTTGGATTTTTTTTAGTTTGTTCTGCAAAACTTTGAGCCAGTTGATGAGGCCACTCTCCTAAAACCCCTAGCACTAATTTGGATCATGTGCTGAAAAACAAAAGCCTTTCTTTTTTTGCTTCTTAGAGAAAACATACAACTGGCTTGACTTTCAACAGCAGATATGCAAAATGCTAAAGCTGCTGTAGCAGGATTTTTCCTGCATCACCGAGCTACCAGAATAATTGACACAAGTGTTCTCTATGCTGAGAGGCAGCAGTCCAGTAAATGGAATTGATTTTCAGCGTACAAAACTAAATGTAAACAAGTACTGGCTGTGTTCTCAGAACGTCTATAGAGGTTTGTGTTTCTAAGACTCTACACCATTGATGAAAAGTTGTAGTAAATTGCCAGTTTTCAGAACTATCTTATCTTAATCTATAGTTTGAAGTGAGGTGGGAAGATGTTGGCACAGCAGTTTTTTAATCCATATTCCACCTAAGCCCTACCTAGTTGTCTTCCTCAATTCCCTACCTCACTAAAAGCCAACATTAACAAAGGCTAAAAGGATTGGTCAAAAAAGAAAAAAATACTCATGCAAATTTTTCTTTTTATGAACTGTGGTGTAAAAATTATACAGTCATTAAGAACATGTTTGGTGCTGCATCAAAAAAAATATCCTGAAATAAACACATACTGTATACTGCTTTACATGGTCCCGCTTTCCTTTCTGAATTTCCCAAGTTGTGTTGTATAACCTGCAGTTTTTGTATGGGAAGCAGTACTTTGGTATGCACATCCCATCTTTCTTCAGACATTGCTTTTATTTTTGGGACTATATCTAAAGCATAAGATAGGATTATGTCATAGTTCTGCTCCTAGCACTTGATCTTTGAATTCAAGACTTTCATTTTTATTTGCTGGTTCTACTTAACTCTAAACCACACGTAAGGCTGTGTAAACTCTGAATACACAAAAGCAGAATCTACAATTCTACAACACAAATTGCCCTCAAGTATAGGTTTAGGACCTTCAGGTATATTTTTACAAATGAAAGTAAGCAAGTACTAATAAGCAGTTTATTAAATAATAATGTACTTATGCATCTTTTAAATTATCACTATATGACTATATTTGTCACTACAATCTAATGACTGCCACACAAATATCCCAGACAGTTGTTCAGAACTTGCTATCAGTTCAACTTCATAGTAGGTCCCAATTTCAGACATTATTACTACTTCTGAGAGACCCATCATGCTCTAAGAGTGCCCTACGCCTTTATGAAATTAAAAAATTATTGCTAAAGGCAATGTCAAGAAATGGAATAAACTGCATTAGTAAAAACTTAATATTCTTGGGCTGCTCTTGCCCTCCTGTGTACCCCAAAGCACGTTGTATTTAATGGGGGCTAGTTCCACTGAAATTTACCTGTTTCAGAAAAGTAACACAGAAGGAAGACGATAGTTTTAGATGACAGATATAAATGAATTTTTTACCCAAAGTTTTGAAAATACTTCAAACCTAAATGGAGTACTGTCATAGAAAAATTACTAGATGACCAAAGCCTTACACCTCCTGCAACAAGTTTTATAAAAGGTGTACTTTACTGAGCAGACATCACTAGGTTTCATATCTTTCTTTCCAGTTAAAAATCAGTGATATGTGGTAAATGACCTCAGATTCACACACTTGAGCTCTTATATTACACAGTAAAGTATGGGAATCTGCATTTCTATACTAACTGTCCAGAAACAAAAGCCTGAAAGACTATACATGCATGAGAATGCAATGGCATGCATGACTAAAGAAGCAGTACATTATATAATAACAAAATCTGCTATAGATATCCACTGGCATAGCTAACACACTAATGGGAAAATTATACTTAATTCTCTGAAGTGTTAGAAAACATAGCCACGGAAGGGAAACTAAACAGACATTCTCAGTGCTTGTAGCAATTAGGAAGTCCTTAGCTGGAGGTACACAGCAGCCAAATACTTCAATTTCATGTGGCTAGAAAAAGACAAAATTAAAAATCTGAGCCAAGCAAGGCTCTGGGACACTTTCTAGGTCTTGACACTTCCTACATTTTGTTAATGAATGGTAAACCCTTAGTGTCATACTGGAGAAAAATGGTGAAGAATTTTCAAAAATTCCAATTGCAACCCAAATTCTCCAACACAGAAGACTATTGGCTCTCCTTTCCTTAGGCTTTGAAAAAGTATGATACAATCAAACTGTTTAATGGTAACCTTTTTACATTTGGATTAAGGTCTAGGGAGCTGGTACAGCATATTCTGAATTCTCTCATCTTATCTCACATAGCTACTACTAAAAGCAATTCTCCATGTTAGTTTACATCTGTCTCACACTGTGAGGCAGCATCTCAAAGGGGACTAATTTGATGGTAATTAAGTGGCTAAGTCACCAGGTAATGCACATGGAAAGCAAATAACCTCTATATACCTCAGGTGCTCTTGACTTTACTACAGAGAAGTCTAAAAGTTGATTTTAAAACAACACAAACATCCAAGCTTTGGAGCATTCAATGGTCAGGAAAGAGAATAGAATTAATTTGTTAAGCCTCCAAGAAGGTCAAATCGACTCCCATAATTTTCTTCTTTCTTAAGACACTACCCCCACCTCTTCTAGTAAACATACACTGAGTGTATTCTTCTAGAGCACATCAAAAATGAAGCTAACAATGACAAAGAATGACAAAACGGGTCAAAAGATGGCAGAAAGTGAAAGTAGTATGATATACAGGACATAATAGAAACCTGAAACGTAATTTAGAGACAGTAAAATAACAGGAAAAAGACTATGTGTAGTAAGAGAATAATTTAGATTGCAAAAGACCTCAAACATCATTAAGTCAAACACTTACCAATCACCACCTTGTCACTTAGACTATAGCACTAAGTACAACATCCAATTACTTCTTGAACAACTCTAGGATGGTGACTCCACCACTTCCTGAACAGTCTGTTTCAATACTTAACAATTCTTTCCAAGACCAAATTATTCTTAATGCTCAGAAAAACGAACCTCAACTGGTGCAACTTGAGGCTCTGTCCTCTTGTCCTATCTCTTGTTACCTGGAAAAGTGTCTGACCCCCAGATGGTTACCTCCTCCTTTCAAGGCAGTTGTAGAGGGTGGTAAGTTTACACCTGAGCCCCCTTTACTCCAGGCTAAAGACCCCCAGCTCCTTCAGCTGCTCCTCACAAGACTTGTGCTCCAGACCCTTCACCAGGGCTGTGCCCCTTCTCTGGACATGCTCCAGTCCCTCAGTGTCTGTCCTGCAGTAAGGGGGCCAGAACTGGGCACAGGATTTGAGGTGTGGCCTCAGCAGCGCTGACTACAGGGGGACAAACCCTTCCACAGTCCTTCTGATACAAGAAATAAGATGTGGTCCTGATGACCACACTATTTATGATTCAAGCCAGGATGCCATTGGCCTTCTCAGCCAGAAGATGGCTCATATTCATCTGCTGTCAGGCAGCACTCTGAGGTCATCTTCTGCTGGGCAGCTTTCCAGCTACTCTGCCCCTGCCTGTATCACTGCCTTGGCCTTGTGACCCAAGGGCAGCACTCAGCAGTCAACCTTGTTGAAGACTGATGGCAGAAAAGAGCAATATAGGCAGCAGACTGAAAATACTATTACTACTACTACTGCTACTACTACTACAAAAACAGTGGAAAACTACTGAGAAGATGAGAGGCTTGTGCAAGGGATGAATGAAGAACACACCTGACATTGACACATACATTTACCAGATACTGGCACATATGCTAACATGAGAGCTGGTGGACAACAAACTATTCTGGTTTATACATCAAGTCAGAAGACAATGAGCATCAAGTGCTTTTTTCTGTCTTACTGCCTTGTGAATCCCAGTAGTAGCTTTAAACCAATTTGTTTCCTTGCTTTGTGACATTTATAGTGTTAATGAATTTGTTTGGGTGTTTTAATTGTAAACACACATACTGTATTTTTGAAACAACATTTCTTTTGTGTCTGCTGATTTTTTATAGTGGACCTCCACACCCGGAAAAAATTCTACTTGCAAGCATAAGTATACATAGAGGCTTTTCTAAATACTCATATACAGTGATTAACAAGTCTAATTTAAAAGATTTTGCTGAAATCCATAGTATGAACTACAATAAAGTCACCAAATCTGCACAAACTCATGGTAGACTGCTAAACATGCTGAGCTTAAGAAATAACCAATCAACTAGTACATGTACCTTTCACAAGACAATGTACTAGAAGGTTTTTTTAATAGCTATTTAATGATTATTCCCTACTATTTTTAATGCTACCCAAAAGATCCACTACAGTGCCAATTTATTAAAAGTAGATTGAAACTATGGTATTCAGCACAATCTGATCTGAAGTAGCATCAGATCATTGTTTCCTACTTAGGAGAGTAATCCTATTTTTAGCCTCTAAGGTAGAGCACACAAAATACATAGTTACTTCAACTTTAAAACCAGTATCTCATCTGTTGTGGAAATAAGGTTAGGACCTACAAATACAAGAAATTCAAAATATGAGATGCTTCACATTCTAGTTAACCCTGCCACTCATTTCAGTACAGAAACAACCTGAAAATATGTTGTTAGTAACGTGTCTCTAAAATTTTTTTATCACCGTTTATGCACCCTGAAATTTTTCTCTTTATGCAATATTATATTTGTTTCCTTACCACCTAAAACCAAAACACAGTATGGTATGTTTGGGGACAGTGAGAATCTGAACAATACAAGAGAGATGACATTGTGCTTTGCACCACGCTACACAAAAATGTATGTGCAAAAATGATGGGTTGGGAAGGTAACCAGGACAGAGAACTGCACAGGACAAGAGAAGCCCTATGCTCAGGGCAAAGGGAAGTCATGGTGTGGTGATAACACTGCAACAGATCTGAGGAGACTTCTGTCATGCATCCATAGTCTTCAGCTGCCTAAATTCTATCAGCAAGATCCTAGTAAGTTCGTCTTGACTAATTCCCTTATAAAGTGCGGTACTAGATAGGGATGCTTAGACTACTATGCAGATAAATGTCATTCCACACCTGTCATGTCTAATGTCCTGCTACAATGAGCTTAATGGAAGTTTCCTTGTGCTTTCCTAAGTGAGAGGCTTCCATTGACATACACATGCCAAATGGAGACTGGAATTATGTCACTGGAATAATTTTTTTTCATAGCTAATACAGAAATCAAGGTAGAACCCGTGGAGGTTTTTGCCACAGCTTTAACAACAAACCAAGCTGTGTTCTGTAGCACAGGTCAACATCAAAAGGCCATCATCTGTTTCTTTGACAGCAAATGACAAATTTCACCTGAGCTGTATGCCATATCACTAAAAAAATAACTAAGATTCATGGAGTAAACCTCTGGCAGACATCAGATTCCAATGACAAATTTCACATGTTTTTCTAATCAGATCCCAGTCCCAAGAAAAGGGTAACATTTCAGATATTTTTTAGTCACATACGCATTTTTATTATTGTTGCTCTAGAACAAACAATTTAACTTGATTAACTGATTTCTTCCTGGCAGCCATTTTAAAGTTTAGAATTTGTTTCCATAATAGAAAGACAGTTCTAAAAGACAGTATAAAACAAATCTCTTTGTTTAGTACTGTTTACCTCACCACTAAGACTGCAAATGCCAGAGAGGAAAACCAGAAAATCTGGAAAATAGAAGTTATTGGATATTTCAATTTTTATTAATTGTATGGAGGTCTACTTTGGCTGCACTTCCCAGTATTCACTACTGTCACACTACATTAAATTATTTTTGCATATCTTGCATTTGTGATTATAAATTGGAAGAGAGTAAGTTGACTAGGTTTAACAAAAATTCCCCCCCAAATTAATCATCCCTAGTTTGAATGTTAATTTAAGACTTTGTATGATCACAGACTATGATTTTGTAAAATAAGCACAGATATAATCCTAAAATAGATGTATACCACTCCTTAATTCAATTTATATTCAGCTATGCTTGTGCTGCATATACATACAAACATGCACACAGAGATATAGTACAACAAGCTAAAAAGTAAAAATTTCTTTGTTAGAAACAGAAAATTATATATAGATGTTCATAGCTACCATGTACTTACTATTTAGTTGAATCTGATAATTGATATTCCCGTCGTCTATCGTAACACTCCTGAATTCCAGGGTCATTCCATAAGCTTCTTATTGCATCTACATATGGGTTCTCAAAACTTGACACCTTCTCTACATCAACTTCTCGAACTAATAGTGCATGAACCTAATTCAAAGCAAACAAAACAGTAAAAATGTACCTCATTTTCTATGTTTGCAGTCAGCTCATATACAATTAACAAGATTTATAATTCTTCACATTGGTTATATCACCAACATGAATTTAAATTTGAAAAATCAAATATCATGAAGATGATTGTGAAGATGCAAAAAGGAGGTAACTTTTAAGCTAACATCACAGGGAGTGAAGTTGCTCTCGGGAAAATTGCATCTTCTTAGACTTCTTTCTTTTGGGACACCAGCAATTGTTACCACAACATTAAAACAAAGGAAAAAATAAAAATAACAGACAAAACAGAAGGATTCTGTAAGTACCACCAAATTCAAACTGGTCATTAAGATCTGGTTACTGATAGTTCAACTCAGTTGTTTCACCAACATCTAGATGGCGTAGATGGCTGTTCAGTTCACTACACTTTTGACAACAGCAGACAACATTTTCCATGGCCTTCTGGGAATATAAGAATTTCTCCTTTTATTTACCAGAAATCTTGTAAACACCTAATCAATTATTTTTGGAAAACCACGTCTCATACATTTAGGATCTTCTTCATGGGTTTCTATAAGTATTTAAAGCAAGATTTCAGAATACAGAAACTGGAATTTTGTAATCACGGTATCACCACTTGAGAAGATACTGAAATAGCACCCATGTTTTCTCCCTCTTTATTCCCCTCAGAAAGCTATGAGCAGGGTTAAAAACTGATTCTGAGCTTCAACTGTATTACAGCTTCATGCTGGTTTTCCTGACAATACTCTTTTTGCCACAATCCATTATATACTTACAAAAGTGTGGGGTTTTTTGTTTTTAGGCTTCATCACCTCAGTCTTCTACTTATTATCTTTATTATCATCTCTTATTTTTATAGTAATGGGAAAGTAATGGAAAATAATTTCCATTTTCCCAATGCAAAATAATTTCCAAGCCACTAGGAGATACCTGATCCTACAGAATCTACTTCAAAAGAGCTGAGAAAGTTCTAGTAACTCAGCACTATTACTAAGAAAAACGTTCATATTTTCTCTGTTCTTTGGTTTGTAGGACTACGCTAATGGTGGTTAGATTTGCATAAGACCAGTGAGTTGGCATTTTACTACTGTGAAGCACTTTTTTCCTTTGGCTACTTGTGTGCGTTTAAATTAAACTAGATTTTACAAAAATGCTGTATATATTTTCCTGAACTACCACAGTGGTTATGACAACAATAACAGTTAGCTGAATAAACTGAGTAAATAAAAATATTTAATGCCAAAAATGTATTTCCCTTTTCCAGCTATAGGAGGAACTAAATCAGTCATCTCTCTTTGGTTTGCCTTTTTTTTAAAATCAGTGTAATCTTCAGAATATCCAGTGTAAAACTCCCAGGTTGCAGTTTCATGCCATTCCCTCAGGTGCTGTCACTGTCACCACAGAGAAGAGCTCAGTGCCTGCCCCTCCTCTTCCTCTCACTAGCAAGTTGTAACTGCAATGAGGTCTCCCCTCAGTCTCTTGTTTTCCAGGCTGAACAGACCAAGCAACTACAGGCACTCATCACATGGCTTCCCCTCAAGGCCCTTCACCATCCTCATGGCCCCCCTTTGGACACTCCCTAATAGTTTAATATTTGTGTATTCCGGCACTCAAAACCACACATTAGACTCAAAGGAAGGCCATTCAAAGGATAGTGCAGAGCAGAGCAGGATAATCACCACATTCTAAAACCCCAGCTACAGAATAAAAATGGCACAGCAGCTTTGGATGATCCCAACACTTTTAATTGAACTTAAATGCAACTATGGATGTCTACTGTAACACTTAAAGACTGAGAATGCTGCAGCTGTCAGACAGTCAGTATGTGCTATATGGTAATTTACATATAAGGCTGCCAAATCCTCACAAAACCTGTTAGAGCAGCATCTTCCTCACCATGGCTCCACTTGCAACATGAAGATATAAACAACAATGAAGGCACAAAGGGAGAAATAAGGGTGTATAACAGCTTCTTTGTTTCCTCATAGTAAAAGGATGACATCTCAGCTGTGTGAACTGAAATCCATCAGAATTTCAAAGAAACATACACAGAGCCTGTGTAAACCAGCCTGGGACATGGATCTATGGTCACCTTAGGAATGCCATTACAGGGCTACTCAAATGTTTAAAATACTACACAAACAGGGGAATGAAAACAGTGTATACAACTTGCACTCTAAGTATTACACAATTCTCATGACTTCTCATAATTAAATCATATTTTTATGACTCTATGACCAAATTTGTTATTTGCAAAACATCCCCAAGAATTAAGGTATGGAATAAGCAGATGTAAACTGTGCAGGTAAATAGTTCCATGAAGGAAGTAAACTCTTCCATGAAGGCAGGAAATTGTATGCCATTTCTGCGGAACAACCCAAAAATCTTACAACGACAAAAATTACTAACATAATGTAGTATTGTGGGGCATTTTTTCACCTCCAAGGAAATCTTAGTTACCAAAGTATTTCCAATGTTTTGTCTGTGTCTGGTATGTAAAGCGATTCACCAGGGATATAATACCATTTCAGATATATTGGCACTTCAGAGACTTGAGGCTTGATGTAAAATACAGATATAACTCTTGTTTTCAAAAGCACAATGAAATTGAAACGTATTCTAATACTTGAAATTATTTGACTACCTTTAATGAAAAACATTACAGTAATTTCTAGTCATCTTTTATTCCCTGTGCTGCTGGTATATGAAGCAAAAAAATCTGAAACAAAAAATACCTGTTATTTGAAGAGAGGAGGAACATCTCACTTCCTCTCTCTGCTACACAAGACTTAAAACGCCAAAGAGATAATGCAATAACCTCCTCAACTACAGTGATGACAGAGGCAAAAGAGAAATTTCACCTTATGATTCTAAATATTAATCGTCCTTTTATATTTTTCACTCTCTCTAGTTGTTCCACCTATAAACTAAAATATGAAGATTTAATAAACAAAAATTAGAGGCTCTTTTATCCTCTGTTTTAAAAGTTTCATACCTCTAACTCTCCAGACCTCTAATTCTCCAGATCTTCAAGACATTTGCCTACTTTCTTTCTTAGAAGGTGAGATCATTAAGCATTACAACTTTTAAATGCTACAACTTTGCTTGCCAATGACTGCATAGGGTATTACACTCTTCAAATACTGGCATAACTATAGAGCTAAGCTGGAAGATGACATCAGTGCAAAACTGAACAGCAGGTTGCAAAAATCTATCACAAAAAAATAACTAATATTTACATTTCTGTGTGTGGCATGTTACATTTGCAACAGGTTATAAATTAGGCACTTTCATACCTCCTGCAGGTACTAAATGTAGCACCTTACATGAAATTTTCACACAGTAGTGTGAAAGTTTTGCAACTAGCGAATACTTTCCTGATGTGTGCTGTAAAATGTGTCATTTTTGCTGTTGAGGATCCTAGAAAAAGAAACAGCTTTATTCTATGGAAAACACTTTTGCTTTGTAGAGCTGGGGAAATTCTACAGCTGACTTTCTGAAATACCTCTATGGATCAACCAACTGCCACATCCTTTCCACTGCTTTAGTAATTCACCCCCTAAGAGCTGGTTTTGTGTTGGCAGGAGATGAGGTATTCTGCCCTGAAATTAGTCAAGTCTGCCTAAACATCCTACTTGTTTACATTCACTTCTAAAATACTTCAAAAAACCCAAACAAACCCCAATTTTATTTGCAATTTTATTCTAATTGTAAACAATAGCTTCAATTATGTTTAATTTATATATATTTAACTACTTCATTAGGAGTCTATGACATTTATTCACAAGTTCAACTTATTCTCCAGGCTTTGCCAAATTCCTTTTTAAAGAAAACAGAGCAATGAGTAAAATACAGTCCATATAAGTAAAGAGAGATCCAAAACAACTAGCAAAAATTTATTTTTGCTAAGTTACTACTGGGTTTAAATAGCAAACAGTCTCATTAAGTCACATTTTGACTTGTTTTCCAAGTATTACTTTTACTGACAATTTTTCAAAGGTTTTCAGCAGCTGATGAAATTTTGGGATTAACACTTTGGTTCAGATAAATCCTTAAGATTCCCGAGGATACCATGGAATATACCTGATAATGTTCTGACATTTTTAAAATTTAATTTTAGCATTTGAATTCTAACATTGATAATCTGAACATAAAACTAAACCAAATCTTTTTCTTTTTAGACATAGTCACTAGCAACAAATTACAATCTCATCAAGTCCTCACAATTAATAACTGACAAGGAAAACAAGTAAAATAATCTTCTAGCAATGAAACCTATTTACAAATTTAATTCAAATCTTCAATGACAGAAACTAACAAAAACCGTTTCAGATTTGAACAAGCATAGGCAAGAACTGGCAACAAGCTCTCCTCTCGCAACAATTTTTGTAGTTAAAAGGAATTATCTAAATTACTACTCCATCTATAAAAAGACAATATTATCACCAAATAATCCTTGAATGTTTACAAAAACACATTCAAGCATGGAGCTCTAAGCAATCTGGTCTAGTGGAAGATGTCCTCGTCCACAGCAGGGGGAATTGAAACTAGATGATCTTTTCCAGGCTATTCTATATATCTACAATAATATTTTCAGAAAGATATCAATGTTATAAGTATTTTTTCCTATTTTTTTGGTGTGCTCTTTGTCTTCTTCTATTTGCTTACACAAAGAAACTGCAGGAATTGCACTGTATTTCAGACCTAGAGAAGAACCTATGGTGAACCTAGGGCACAGGGAAACAAACAGCAAGCTCCTTTTAAGGGAATGTCCGGGTTTCGTCTGGGATAGTTTTCCTCTTAGCAGCTGGTACAGTTTTGGATTTAGTATGACAATAAAGTTGATGACACACCGATGTTTTACTTGCTGTTAAGTATGTTTACTCTAAGCCAAATTTCCCATACTCTGTCAGCCAGCAGGTGCACAAGAACCTAAGAGGCAGCACTGCCAGGACAGGTGATCTGAGCTATCAAGGTGATATTCCATACCACAGAATGTCACGGTCAGTATGTGAACCAAGGAAAGGCAGCTGAGAGGCCCTGATCACTGCTGGGCAATGGGCTAGGCATCATTCAGCAGGTGCTGAGCAGTTGTTCTGGGCATGTCATGTTTCTCTTGGGTTTTGTTCCTCTCTTGCTCTCCTTTTCATTCCTATTATTATGATGTTTTATTTGGATTCAATTATTAAACTGCTCTCAGCTCAGCCCATGAGGTTTAATATTTTTTTCTCTGAATCTTCTCCCCAATGGATGTAGCAATCAAGTGCCTGTGTGGTATGTAGCGCTAGACTGGGATTAAACCAGGACAAGGAAATGTGCAATCGCATCTGAATTTCAATTCAGGAGAGAAAGTACTACGTGGAAAAATAATCCTCTATACAACCCATACTAATTAAAATTGTCAGATGTGATAAGTTAAAAAAAAAAAAAACAACAACAAAAAAAAACCACACAAAAGAAAAGCATTTTGCCTCCATAATTTTAAGTCACACTTTTTTACCTTCAAAGAAGCAGAGTGCCCTCTACTGACTAATACATAAGAGCAGAGGCAGTTATTTCAAACTGGTATTTCTAGAAATATCAGAGAACTGGGAGGGTCCCTTTCAAAATAATGAGTGATTCCAGCAGGAATTTTCCTCTGTAAAAATTGCAACTAACTTAAATGATTGCATTTGTGTGCTGTCCAACCAAGAAGATTGTCCTTCTAAACAATTACCTCACTTCTTGGAAGTAAACTCTGAAAGTGAGCTTCAGACTTACCCTAGGCATGCAAAGATACACGACACCCTATCACCTACTTATTTTGAGTGTGCTCATTAATCCCTAGATGTTTAGAACAATGAGTTGGCAAGACTGAAGTAAGGGGGCAAAATGTAATCTCAGATGAAAAGCTGTTGTTTAGAACAGGGTGATACAAGAATCAATTTAACCCCAAGATGTTAAAGATAGCAAGCCAACAATATTTTCTCTAGAGAAACCACAGACATATTATACCATAGTGATGAGCAACTATTTGAAAAATGCCTTGAGGGAAAATTAAAATAAAGTTTTATGCCATGTGTGACCTAAAAAAGTGATAGGTTCCTTATAAATTAGGTACTATATTCTCTGTTCCTAGAAATGGACTGTATTTGTGCTGGCTGGTATCAGATGCCAAGAAGAGCTTATTTAAAGGAGGACGGCAAAACACTACTGACTCCTCTTTCAAGGCTTCAAGCAAACGCCAGTCCTGAAATATGCTGCCAACTTATATCTTTGGGAAGGAGGAAGAAATAACCAATAAAACACATCTTTACAAGACTGAAAATATTGAAACAATTTTTCTATTTTTAAGAGCTTGAAAAGCTACTCACTTTGCTGCCTGGCGTGTGTAAAATTGATTCATATGTATTTTTCAAATATTAACTCAGCTTATTAACTATTTAATATTTACAGTGAGAGGTCACAGTGGCCTTTTAAACAACCATTTGGACAGGTTATTTATCCACCAAAGCACAATTGGATGAGATTCTCAGGAGAAATAAGGCATGTTCTTTATAAAGGTACCATCAGTCATCACATGAGAGGAAATAGATTTTTGAAGGGTTATGTTAGCGTCCTAATAGTACATTTTTAATAACCTACATGATTTATTTGAAAGCCTGTGCTTTCAATAAGAATGACATCTATGTGAAGGTAAACAAAATTGAGGGCTTTTTTGAATTAATTTTGATTAAATTTCATCTGGAAGAAGTGAGGGGTGAATAACACAGGTGTGAAATCACTAACAGTCTATTGAGAAAAACTGTCCTCATTACTAGTATAGCAAAGTTTCTGAATTCAGTCACCTAAGCCTGCTCTTCAATATACTCTGGAGATTCTCTAAGCAACGAGATGAAAATCTAAAAGTGAACATGAATGATGAAGTAAACAGTCACATCCAGACATCACATCACATCTCCTGGAGTCAACAGGTTCTACTTAGCCACAAATATCTAAATTTACCCTCTTAATTCTGTCCGTTATTGTTGTTTGTTAGTTTCAGAAATGTCCAAGGCAATTTTCCAGAAAATTTTCAAAACAAATTAATCAAGTTAATTTAGGGAAGCTGTTGATGTAGAAAAGACATGCTGTTTGAGTTATATCCTGCTATCCAGAAAGAACGTTTATTAACAGGCCTTATCTACCCCGTTCACAAGTATTATCAGAGACAGGCAGCTACTTACGAAATCAGCAGGCAACTACAACACACACACAAAGAAACATTTCTATTTGTAATTGCAGTATTAATTCAAATGCTGATAGTAAGACTGAACTGAATGGTTAACAAAAATAACCTGCAATTAGTCTTTAAAACAAAATAATTAATTCACCATAAGAAAAAAAGGCAGGATTTTGTTAAAAAAGCTAGCAAAGCCCTCTTGCTTTAAGTTATTACCTGATGCTATCATTAAAATTTTTTTCTTCAGTGGCTTTAAACTATCAAAATGAAAATAACCCTAATTACTTTTTAGACAGGGTAAATAAGTATTTTGTTTCAGACTTCTGCCATAAAATGAATCACAAATTGGATTAAATATTAATAACATTTAGCTTCAGTGGATAATTATAGTACATTGATTTAATGCAATCCCCCACCTGCAGAACACATCTCCAACTAGGAACACTTTTGCATTTTTGCAGGTAGGTCAGGACATTATTAATCAAATAAAAGAGAACACTGCTGGAGGGGAGGAATCAGAGTAAGCTTTATGCTGGTTTTACAGCCACCCAACACCTTCTTCAGAAGTGTTGTTTACTAAATCTGCAAAGCACCACAGCCCCACAATCACTCAAATTTGCATTGATGGTGACTGACTTGACAGCCCCCGTCACAGCACCTGGCAGTTTGCGCATCTAGGTATGTGACCACTGATGTCCTTCAACAATCTCTGCAATGATACATACAAAGCAGCAGGAGACGTGCGGAGGACAAAGCACTCTTCCACAATTGTCATCACAAATCCTAACATGGAAATGCTATCGGACGAGGGTAAAAGTTTAAAAGGCTAGAAAGCTGGAGAATAAATGATAAGGACATGGCTCTGCCACTTTCTTTGTACACTGGCGAGCTTTCCTTCACACTACTACTTTCACGCTCTTAATAATATATATTCAAATGATTTAAATTACAGATTTAGTTAAAAAGGTCAACACTGAATAGATATAGAGAGAACACTTAGTGATGCATGTTAACCTGGTAACCATGGAATGTTATATGGAATGCTCCTTGTAATAAAGTTTGAATTTTGTGATCTAAATGCATCAACATAACAATGTTAGAGCACCTCCTATTATATAAAAGTACTCTCAGTTGCAATCTGTCATACCATCAAAACTGGGTTTTAACCAAAATTGACTGGCTGTGGATTATAGTGAATTTACAGTAGATGAAGAATTCACTACAGTGGCATCACACGGGTGGCTTTATGTTTAATTGTTTAAAAATCAATTGATGGAAAGCTAGAAAATTCACACTACAGTTCTAAGAAAATACTAAACTTTGTCTTATTTGTGTGATAGGACAAAGGAACCACAGAACTCATGTTTTCCAAAGATTTCAGTGCTGTTTCCCCTGCATCTTCATTTCAGTGACTTCCTTTGATAGCACATTCGTTGTTGTAGCTGTTAAATTGCTCCACATTGAATTGTTTTAAATTTTAGAATGTGGCTTTAAAAATTGTCTTAGGTTGCAATGCAAGATGTACCCAGAAGCATGTATTCTATTACCATCTCTTAAAACCAGGTGGAGCAGTGTTCTTTATCTCTTCCAGGACCCATTCTCTCTCCAGGAAGATATCTTCTGCTAATGGGCCATTGAGTCTCACTGCATGACTGATAAAATGACATCATCCCATTGGGAGATGCTCCACCCAGGGGGAGGAGCCAAGCATTCCTAGCTGGATAAAAATCTGGTATTTGGAACATCACAGTCAGCCTTTTCCCACTGGATTCCCAGAGAAAAACTGGACCCATCTATACCACCACTGGACCTTCAGAGGAAGATGAGACCCTTCTACAGGAACACTGCTTCAACAAAATCACATTTGTTACTCCAAAAGGACTGCAGCCACCATTTAATTGGACTTCTACCAGCACCCTGACTAACAGGGTGTCAGGTTGTATTCTGACTCAGTGTTTCTATATTATTGCATTTATTTTAATTTTCCTATTAAATTTTATTTCTGACTTGGGATCCCCCACTGGTTTGCTTTCAAACCAGCGCAAAACACAACAAAAAACACAACAAAAACCCCTTAGAAAACAGAATATCAAATTCTGTTGTAAGATTCTTTTCCATACAGTAATCACTCCTCTTCTTTGATGAAAAATTCAGTCCTATTCTTTTTCAAAATTCAGCTTTTCAGAGTATAGAAAATACTTCCTTATTTAGGGGAGCTATGATAGAGAAAGTTACTAGTATATACAGAGGTCCCAGTAATTCACCACAAAGAGAAGTATTTATCCAAATGTAAATTTGGATCAGCAATCACATTTACCTTTTCCTAAAACACTAATCACTGAACAGTAAAATCATTCCATACTATTAAGGAAAGAAGTTCACATTGTGAGGTCAGCAATTCTTTTTCACTTGTTAGGCCACACTCTTTTCAGTTTAAGCAGCAGAAAGCTGCAAGTGTCCACAGTGTTTCCCCCAGAGTTTCAGCACATGAGTCAAGTTTAACAGAGGGGAAAAAATCTCATAAAGAATAAAACAGTTTGGACAAGAACAAGAAGCTCTGCCTGTGCACCCTTCTGTGGCTGCTGGTCTGCAGAAGCCCCTCTAGTCTCCTGCACCACAATTATTACAAGTATTGCATAGTGCTGAGAGGTCCCAAATACTGCCTCAGCTCTGACAACCCACTTGGAAAACACCTTAGCAAGAAAAAAGTTAACTAGGTTTGTTAAAATACAGACTGTTGACAAGCAAACACAAGTCTAACTACAATTCAACTCTGACCCAATAAAGACCAAGGATTTGATAAGCAGTATCATCAAACTGTGTTCATATACATTTGTGGTTGGTGTCTCCGTGCTTTCAGAGATGCATCACTACTTGTTTTTCTCCCACATAATTTACTGTCTAACAGGAATCCGCAAATTCTATTATGTCTCCTTGCAACTCCATTGCTGTAACTGTAAGCAAAGCCTTTAATCAAGGAAAAATAAATAAATGAAGTGCTCGATCGTTATCAACCTTCAAATACATGCATCCTTCTTCACCTTTACAACTTACAGGATCAATGGCAACGTATTTGGTCTGACACTAATACTTCCATGTCAAGAAAAAAAGGAGAACAGGGAGGCAGAAGAAAGGAAATAAACATCAAGATATAGTTCTCTAACTTTTAAGCTGTTTTGCAGCTTCATCTTCTGTCCACTGAAATCTAAAGGCAAATAACTCCTGTAATTCTTACTGAATAAGCACTGCAGAAATCACTACTCCTACAAGAACCCAATAAATTTAGCAAACTCCATCAGGGTCTTACAGAGATCTGTAAGTGGTGTATTTATCCCATTCCTTAACTTGTCTTGGATCAGACCATACTGGAAATACATCAACCATACATAGTAAGTAGTCTGAAAGGCTGTGTTGCCTAATGACAGGTTTGGTATGTTCAAAATGCCTGGCAATTTTTCTGTGAGCATTACTGTGAATTCCATGGCCTTAATTTACAGCAAGTCTTACTCCTGTTCATACAAAGTACAGCTCCTGAGTGCATTTTCCTGTTGCATGTGCCACAAAAAAAAGCCCAAAAGAGCAAAATCAGCCAACTGATTAAACAAAAAAAGCCAACCCAAAATAATGGCAACAAGGAAGAAGTGACAGGAAAGGAAATGACATTTTTAAAGACAGTATCCTGTGGGCAGTGTCACCTCCTACTCTCAGAAGATCATAAAATTATAATTATAAAAGGAAGACTGTGTACCCTGAAGTCAGGGAAATATTAAAAATACTCCTAGAATATTTAAACTGATGCTGCTATACTGGTCTCCCCACTTTCATACAGAGATTCAGTGGGTGAGGTAAAGAATTTCTTATTTAATAAGAATACCAGAGAAACACAGCTCTAACCATATGGCTATAGATTTTTCACGATTATTTTCACAGTAAATGCACCACATATTGCCTTCTTTCATGTTCAATCACCTAAAGCATCTTATTACACATAAGGACAGCCCAGTATTAAATGTTCAAGTGATGTATCAGCATTACCCACACCAACAGAAAAACAACTGTTGAACCTTAGACACACACTCCCCAAAAAACCTGAAGACAGATGATGTAAGAAGCTTTTTTCATCAAGAGTCCTTGTCCATAATAATGCTGGTCTTTCCTCCCAACATGAATAAATAAATAAAGATGTTGGAACAAGTGACAACCAGAACAAGAACTCAGAGGAACACAATTACTCATCCAAGTGTCACAGTCACAGCCTGCCATGAGCTTGTGATCCATAGGCAAATGGCATCAAACAAAGCAGGTGCAGCTGTTCCTCCTAAACTGTGTAACAATGGAGATGCCTAACAGCTTCTAGAGAGTAGAAGAAGCTGGGCATGCCCACTGATTCCATACTTTCATAATTAAATTCTGAATTGTATTTGCAGAATACCAGGGACTGAATTTGACTGTGTACTATATTTGGTAATCCCTAAAGTATGTTGTCAGAGTCAGGCTGCAAAAGAAAAGCTGAAACTGAAGAATCTGGAGAGGGTTATAACCATAAATAAAGCAAGAAGAAGGCTGATAGAAGAAAAGAAAATTTATGATCGAAAAGAAATCTCCCTTTTTTAATTCCTGCTTCCAATGCCTTTTGATTACATTTCAAAGAAGGCTGACGCCAATCCTAAACTCCAAAACAAGTCACCACTACAGTTCCCATCTCAACACCTAAACTTTGACAACAATACTTTGCATCCTAAATCTTTACTTTTCCTAATAACTAAACATGTATACTTAATTCTAAAAAAACTTATGAAACTGCTTGCCAGAGAGATGACAAACAGTCCATTCAGCTGATCCTTACACATAAGCATCATCTCTTTGGTTACAATCATATGCAAACACCACACATATTAATATGACTGTGTGAGAAACCAGTAAGTCACTACAACCTAAAAGAAACTGCAGAAACCTTTTACACAAAAGTACTACAGGAACATATTTTACAAAAAGGTGATTCACATCTACAATCCTAACAAGTCACTGTGTTAGGTATACCACAGGAAATAAAACTTTCTGTTCAAGCTATAATATTGTAGTCTATTCTCCAAATTTAAAACAGACTGATCCTTCTGTGTTTGTACGAACCCTAATTTTTAATTTTCAGAAGTCATACACTTTTGAAAACAGTTACTCTGGACAACGTTTACCTGAATGAGCCTATCTGAATCCTAGGGGTTTTTTGGTACAATCTGTAGCATCAGCAAAGCCAGTACTGCAACAGTAACTCTGGAAGAGAAAACAAGGCTTTGGGAATTGCTGAACACAGAGGAACAGAAGAGACCTAAGGAGAAGTAGAAGAGCAAGACTTGATAGTGTGAATAAATGCCAGACACAGCATATGTGCTTCACTACTTTAAAATGGTGTGGCTGGAAATAGTTCCAAATTCTTAGTGCAAATGAAAACATGGAACTACGTTAGAAAACAGTGACTAGAGGAAATAGCGTGAAAGAGGACCTGAGACTGACATTTCTCAACTCTGCACTGGAGTTTCTCCAAAAGGCAAAGAGAAAGCAGCTTCAGTGCCTTGAATCAAGACCTTACAGTGAACTGTATCTCTTGACTTACCTGAAAAAATGCATATTTATAAAGAGGGTGATTAGAAAAAAAAAAAAAAAAAAAGAAAGATAAAAAAGAGCCAAGCAAAACCCTTTGATATAAAAATTGCTTTCATTGGTATCATGTGAGATGGGTGAAAGGGCCTTCTCCATTCTTCTAACTAAAATCTATGATATCACTCTTCTGATCAATACAGAGAAAAAAACCATTGTCTTTAATTAAAACCTGAAGTCACTCATTCAAAATAGATTACTTTGCCTGTATCATCCTAAAGATTAATGTCTCAGCTATCACTAACATGACTTAGCTGGCAAGAAGAAGACTTTGACATAAAAAACTATCAAGCATATGCAATTGTGTTAATGCAATGGTATGCTGCTGGGGGAAGATAGACTTCTGGCAGCTTTGGAACCAGACAGCAACCCTCTGAAATCAGGAACTATTAAGTAGACGAACCAGCAAAAGTGAAAGCTGTAGAGCAAAAATTCCAGCAAACCATGAACACACTCATGAACTTGTCACCACCGCATCCTCACCAGTACTGTTTACCTTCTTCACCCAAACCATGTTCCTCTTAATTGTTTCCTCAGATAGCCTTCCACTAACCATTACTTTATTTTTATCCCATACTAAGCTCTTAAAACTTAACAGATATACACAAATAATTGTATATGAACAGCTCTGATTGACAGCTCTGTCTGCAATTTTTAACTCTTTTGTTTGATGAAGGCCTTGTAGATAAGCTAATAAACTAGCCCCCTTTGAGGAAACGCCCAACAACAAATAACACATTTGTTATTTGCAAATATTTGTTACTGCAAAACTAACACTCTCTCAACTTCTGCTGGAGCACAGCTCAGGAGCCAGACATTTATGCCTTAACTTCCTTTAAAGATGTTAAACTGTTCTGAGTCCTTTCAGAAAGCTTGAAATAAACTAGCTTTTACATTCCAGAACATCAGTTTATCACATAAAAAGAAGATCAAACAAAAGAAGAGGTACTGTCTACTGAACCTAAAGGCAAATAACTCCTGTAATTCTGTACTAAATTCTGTACTGTAGATGGGAACAGCCACTTTATTTTCTGGACATAAAAGCTAGATATTTAAACTGAATTCACTCTTTCAGCAGCATGAGAGCTCTTAATGAATCACATTTACTGGATTCCAATGCTGCATACATTTATCATGCAGTTCTTGAGGAAGTGAATTTAAAATAATTGCTTTGGGTTTCCTCTTTGATACATTATACAGATATATACATATATATATATATAGTTACATGGCAACTGTAATGTAACTATATGTGCTAGGCTTGTTGCAGCTATACTCACTGATTAATTTTGAAATTAATTTAGGCTATTGCTTATGGAACATATTTTGTACTTTTTAAAAAATTTCTTTGCATACTTTTTTGAACAGTGAGAAATACAATACCGGACTCTAATTTTTCATAAATCTATTTTAAGAATAAAATAGGAGGTTCCTTCATTTTCCTTTCCTGTCTATGTAAACATGTAAACCCTCGTAAAAACTAAATGAAGTGTAAACATACTAATTCAGTAATCAGTCCCTCATTCAGATCAGGCTGATGACAGAAAAAAAAAAGAGGGAAGAATGAAGACTTGGTTTTTATATGGACCTCCTGCTCATCTGTGAGCTCTGCCCTAGTTTGAACCTAGAGTGTGGGACATTTGAGATGTTCACAGATGGCATGTGTTAATGGAGTTGTTAGTTATTATTTTCTCAATTTCTTGGCCTAGGAATGAGATATTGGAAAAGACTTCTGAGTGATTTTGGTCTCTTGAGAATAAGGTGAGGTATTGCAATTTTAAAGGTAGATATATTTCTCTAGACATCCACATTAAAATAAATGTTCATGAAATTGTACCAAACTAGGTAATTTTGATTTATCACTCATGGGACTGTACAAACTACTGAATTAATATTTTCTGCAAGAAGAATCCAACAGACAGGAAGAACCATGGAGGCAGTTTCCAAATACAGGTGGCAAATGACACAAAGCACCCTTAACTGTTTCACTGTGGAAAATTATGAGAGGAGTGGGTAACAAGGAACATCTGGTGTAATGCAGTTACCTCCATCATAGCAATCCTTGCCCACCCAAGAGCAACTGAGAAGGAAAGATGCAAAAATGATTGTATGGAACATAAATGAGGTAAATACCAAGAAACTTCTGTGGTGTAGATATCCTCAAATTTGGTTTTACTCATGAGATGGCTACTAGAAATGCTGCCTTTTAAAGGGCAACAGCTAAAACCTAGAGTTTTTTAAGAAATGTAACTGGTCTGCTGACATAAAATATTTTACAGTATTTGAATACAGACTGAAATGTATTTGAACAGAAATGTATTCAAAATGCATAATCCTTTGCCAAATTTCTTAAGTGTTCTCATTTCTAACATCTATACTACAACAATATCTGAATGAAGATACTTATCACACATCCTTTCCTGTATGCCTAACATTAAACTTTTTCTAAAGCTGATGGAGGCTGAGACTTCCTGTATGTAAATAAATCTGTTATTGTCCTTGCAGCTCTTAAAGTGAGACACCCAGAGTTATATCAATATTGCTCCTTTTTCACTAAACCAAGAACAGTTACATATTTTTTCCACTTGTATAAAAAGTTTTGAAAAACTGAAATCTTTAAATGGTGATTCATTGGTTCATTTTATTAAATGATTAGAGCTTAAGTTATAGTTCAATAGAATGGGTTTGACTAGAATCAAAACATAATGATTCAAGACAAATTTTCCCCCTTTTTTAATAATCAGTATGAGAAACTTAATACTCTCATTCTTTCTTCCACGTTATTTACTGAAGAAAATTAAATACAAGTGTTCATAGTTAGACACTCTAACAAATTCTGCAGCTGAAGGAGGTCCTGCTCCTATACACCTTATATGCCATATACACCTTTTATGACACATTACACAATAAAGAAAGAAGGTGATTAAGTGATTCGTTGCTTTCTGTAACCATTCAGCAGTATTTACATTTGACCACATATGTGTACCTTACTAAAATACAACTGAAAACATCTACCGCTGGATGACCTCAAGTTTCTCTTCACACTACTTGTTTTTCTAATACTGCTTCTTTCCTTATTAGAAAACCCTATTTTGTGAGTTCTGAATATATTAAAATCTCTTCAAGACAGAACATTCTAGCCTTACACTGAAACTGCAAAATAGAGGTTTAACTCTGGAACCATGTTGCTAGAAAGCAAGCCTTTGGTGGCAACAGTGACTTCTTTCACCACACTATGAATCACAAGGGGCATTTAAGTCACTCTTAGGCAGTTTGGATGAAATAAATATATAGTAGTGCTATACTGTTTATATGCATTACAACAACTGTTATGATGAAAACATTAGCATTATATATATTCTAACAATGAAAACAAAATGCCAAATAGAAAAATACATTTTTAAATGATAAGGTTTCTTTTCATCGAGAAGCTGCAATTCTATTGAAACTTGAGAGAATGAAAGAATAATAGTTATCTGCAATTTTTGAGCATGGATTGCAATTGGTGTGAATCAATGTAGATTCACTGAAACCACTGTGGCTTTGCCAGGATTTTCTGATGTTCACCAGCCTCTTACCCAACACCTTGTGTTACATCATCAAACAAGCACCACCTTTTGATGAATATTACTTCAAGCCAATAAATGGGAGACATGCCATTGGTATGAATCCAGAATCTCTTCTGTCAAATGGATTCTATGGGTTCACAGTCATTCTGGATATATGAAGTAACTACCATGTATCTGAAGTTAAAGAGATGTCATTACATGTAATGTAAATATTTTCAGTTAAGGCAATCCATTCTGCTATTGACACCTAATTTCTCCTAGGTATGAAATATATGCCAAATAAGAGGCTGGCATTCAACACAGTTAATATTTATGGTATTTATGACTGACTTCATATTAGGCTGAGAAAAAGTATATAAAGAAACAGATAAAAATGGATCTTGGATAACGTCATAAAATTATTAAACTGGAATGATGTGTAAAAATGCAGCTACTCTCAAATTTTCAGACTCTTCTTGGGTGGAATGCTAAGTAGAACACAAAGAAATTTCATAAAATAGCACAACTTCAGCAAAATGTTGCATCACAAGAAAAAACATTTTAGAGATATTAAAAAAATATTTTTTTCCTTGAGAAAACATGAAATATATAGAAAGGAGTAAATACAGGAAACAACTTCCTAGTTGTATTAACCTCTTTAAAGTGTGAGGACAGTGTTAAATATAACTGAAATTGTAAACAGGTAAAAATATATCTGCTTTGTTATAAAAGATGATATTTCTTTTTAGAGCTAGAAAGTAAGTGTAGTGTAAGTTTTGCTTCTCATCATTTATCTATAGCAAGAGAAATTAAAAAATGTTGACAAGAGATCATCGCTACTTTTGGATCCATAAATTAAGAGGACAACAGCCACAGGCCTCAGAAACAGAAAATCAACAAAAAATATATGTTCTATGCAAATAAGGAGAAAATTAAATTTGTAGAAAATAATCTGGAAAGTGAACATGCTGTGTCCATATATATTGACTGTAATGTGCTTAATACAGCTATAACAACTAGCTAATTTGAACTATAAAGCCTGTCATTACCTTAAAGCAAGCAAATCCATTCAAACTGCACATCAGTCATCTCTTGAAGGCTGCAATATGTAATAAGAATTTAAACCCACTGAAAAAGGCATGGATGGCATCATCTTAAGAGAACACTGAATTCAAAGTTTTTCACACACTTCAAGGTCTCCCATATAGAGCTCTTTTAAGCATAATTAGTCTGGAAGTTTGTGGGTGTTATTTTTACAGCCTCATATTTAGTAACATGCATCTTGAAATCATTGACAGAGGTGTGTCTGTCACACAGTGTCTGAGGTAATGATATTTCATCTTCTGTTTTCAGTATCATTAACAGTTGAATTTAAATTAGAATAATTAATTAAGTTATCTAACCTGTTTACTATGTATTTTGAGTTATTTCACTAAGGGAACAATACGAAATAGCATGCATATAGGTAGTTTTCTTAATTCTGGTCTGTTCTCCAATTAGATTTTTTCACTCAAAAGGAGGCAGGAAGGCCCTACATGACTTGAGAAGAAAAAAATTAAGAGGTGGATAATGAAAAATTTACAGAACTAAGTTTTCAAACAGACACAGCTTCTCCATAAGCAAGGACAGATATTCTCAGTGGGAAGCTAAAAGTAGTAATGTTAGCTTGGACTTTCTTACAGAACTCTTTGCACACTTCTCAGTTTACTCTTTCAGTAGCTTTGTACTCCTGCATAAGTAATGTAATGCCTTTGAAAAACTCTTAAATAGGAGATACAATTGAAGTGTGAAACATAAACAATCCAAGGCACTTTTGCTAGTCTAGACTACATACAACAGTATGGAGAAGCTCCACTAAAAACTCTCTACTTTCCTGCAAGCCAGTAAGAAAAGTGCTCCAAATTAACTATATTCTGGCTCCAAGCTAGATAATCATCAAGATCATCAGAAAAGAAAAATAATTTTGAGAGATCAAGTTCTATTCTGTCTTCCAAGTCTGCACGCTCATGCATACATGTCAAGCCTTGACTTGGAGGATGCAAGTCTGATAGAAAGTTTTTTGCTTAAAGAGAAAAAAAGAGGGCAGTGCGGGGGATGCCATGAAAGAGGTGGCTTGAAAAAAACTTCTTGAGAATTTTGAGCACAAAAAGATGCCAGTTCTGGCTACCATTATACAAAATTAGGTGCATTTGACTTCCTTTTTGACTAATCTGTTGGGTCTGACACTCCCTCTCTCCCATGTCCCTGTCCTCACTCCAATCCTCACGCCCTAAGGTCTTCCCTCCAAATTTATTTGCAAATAACACAGAAGAGTTTGTTAGCCTGGACAAGGAGCAGAATAAAATAAAAAACACAAAACCCAATCAAAACCAGAAAAGATGCAAAATGGAACAAAGAAAAGAACCACACAAAGCAGCTTTTTTATAATTAAGGCTGAAACAAACTTTCCACTAACTTCACCAACACAAAGTTTCCTTTTAAGTTTTTTACTCACTGTAATCTGACAGATAATTCTTTGGGAGACAATGAGGGTTTCAGAAAAGATGAACTAATCACATGAACATTTGTTTTCTTGTAAATATTCAATGAATATTTGTAACAAGTTAAGAGTTAATGAGTTGTCTTTTGTTCTCCTTTGTCAAAAAACATACTCAGCTAGTTTATGAAACCAGAACACAAAACTCCATGTGAAAAACAAGAAAAGAAATAACTAGAATTTTCTAGGATGCTGATGAGTTGCCTTCTAGCCTCTGATCTGTGAGAAAACAAAACCATTTCCATTCCTCCAGATCCTCCTGTCTAAAGAGTAAGAATAACCCATTCAATAATGCATTCCCCAAGAACTTTCAGGCATAAAACTCAAAGGCGTTATCTAAAATTGTGAAGGAATATTTTTTCCCCTGAAATGCAGTTGCCACATAAATTATGATCCCCAAGGCTGTTGGCAGGATAGGCATCCTATGGCTGACATTATATTGCCTCATCAGTCCCACAGATGATAATATGAATCCCATCCAGGCCCAGAAAAAAGGGTCTAAAGGACAAATTGTAATCACATGTGAACTGAAAAAAACCAAGAAAGGTAAAACAAAGCAAAGTATAACCATAAAGCATTAGAGACCTTCAAGGGAGGCAGGCAAGCAGGAAAACATCTGAGGCAGAAGGATAAATGTGACTTTTCTGGGAATTACAAGGTAAGTATAAAATTGTTCTCATGATCAATGAAGTTTGTTAAAGAAAATTTCTTAATAAATTAGGAGAAAGGAGCTTTAATGTATGAAACCACATGAAGCCTTCTAAAATACCGATTTTTCCAGTACCTGCAAATTATCTAAAGGAAGGAGTATCTAGGGTACAAGATATTTCTTTTTCTGAATAACAGAGAACTTGGGAATATGAATCCTTTCTTTTGTGTGTTAAAAATATACATAAAAGAAGCATTAAAAATATGCTCCAGTAAGAGTTATAATGAAATATGATACAATGGACCTACTGCCCCAAGTATGGGCAGCAAACACAAAGGTATCTTTATCCAATCAAGATTCTGAAATTAGACAAATTATCTGAGAAAAAAATAAGTTTGCTCATCTGATCCTACAGCAGATCACTCCAAAGAATCTAACCAGGAAAAAGGAGGTTATCTAAATGTTCTCACCAAACAATTATCAACACTGCCAAACAGACTCATTTCCCAGGTCTGTGAAGTTACAGAAGTATTGCTGATCCACTGCAAGTCTTCAAAACCAGAAGTAACTCCAAGTATTAGTACTCAGGTATGTGTACAGCACAGCTATAAAAACATGTTCAGCATCATGTAACAATTTTGTAAGTATTGCTACAGAATTAGCTCACTTTCAGGAAAAAAAGTGTAAATTTTGGATTTACTAGTGATGTTAATTTTTTCAAATCTAAGGAGAATAATGATACATCATGTGGCATCCTGACCAATGTTCTGTTTCCTGAGAAAACAATACCAAAACCAGTAATAACAGAATCAGTTTCCCGATTTATGGCTTTTTCTGTAAGTACTCAAAACTTAATTGAAGCTCAGCAAAAAGCAGTGTGTGTATATATACTGAAGCAACATAAATGGGACAGGATTCAATGTTACAAATATTGCTACTTTTGTTTTCCTGCATTACATTTTTTGGCTGAACCTGCTCTGCTGTTGAAACTGCAAGTGTTTGCTGTTTCTTTATTATGAAATTTAGATTTCTCGGAAGAGATAAAAGGTGTTTGGTTTTTTTTTCTGCTCCAAGCAATGACCATTTAAAGCATTGATTATTTCTAGTCCTCTTCAAAATTTGCTTCAAATACTTCCCTATTTTCACATTCATGATAAAAACTGTATGGCTTTGCACTTGGAAATACGTAGCCATTTCAGCAGTTATATTCAAAAACTGAAAATAAGTTAAATCAAAGTGAAAAAACATATTACAAAGGGTACTGCTCCTTTGATGTTTGTTGCATTGTATCACAATTTCAGAAACACGGAAAAACTGCTATGCAACTTAGTGCTTATCAGTTTTGACAGTGCTTGACAGTTCCTAAATGTCAATAGTACACATTAGTCTTTCTGAACAGTACAAAATTAGGTAATCCTATGAAGACTTTCTTTTTACAGTTCCAGTTACTTGTTATTCCTGCTGAAAGCAGACACTAAACCTGCACAGTTAAATATAATACCATGAAGTGAAGCATATATCATATTATATAACATATTAGGTATGATCTAAAACTTCTGAACACTGGAAAGCTGCAAGTTTTACAATCCTAAAATAAACTGTGAGATATAATTTTCTGAAGCATCAGTGGAAGAATAAAACCAGGTATACATTAACAATTAAAATTAAAACCCTCATATGGAAGGGCAGAAGGGCTAAACTGAATCTAAACTAAGCAAAACTAGTTTTGACGGGGAAAAAGGGGGCTGTAGGTAAGGAAGAAAATCTAAAGTAATTGATTGGTTTTGGTAATTCAGCACATGAAACGGGACAGAGGAACCTGTTACAACAACACAGTCTGGAATTATCTAATTCTGGCAGCAGGTGCAGAATTATTTTCTTAACAGAATCCTTCCTTACTGTGGAGGTATATATTCCGCCATCAAAAGAAAAATGAGAGAAACGTCTTGATTCCAAAACTATGTACAGACTAACCATTCTTGTTTTGAAGTCTCTGGAAACACATTAAGTCTGCCATCAACAAAAGAGAAATATGCAATAGCAACACCTTGTGGGTTGAAAGCAGAACATTAAAAGTCTCACAGAAGAACTAGGAGACCCTGGCAAAAACCCCAAAAAATACTCTCCCCAAAATCTAAAAAACAAAAAACACACCAAGAAAAAGGAAACAAAAAAAAAAAAAAAAAAGCAATCAACCAGCCCCCCACCAAAAAGCGACACCAGAATCAAACAAAACAAACAAAGAAATTTTGAGCCAAACCTGAGAACTACATTCTGTACCTGGTATTAACTTTTTTACTATCATTTTGAGAAGACTATCAGTGATAAATGGCAGGATCATATGTTGCTATACAATTAATAACCGTATTTTTGCAATCTCTACTCTTCTCCTGTATGACTCCTTCCCTTCCCTTCTTTTACATATTTTCCATCGCTCCAAGTATTTCCATCAAAGATCTTGCAAGGTGCCGCCCTAAGAGCTTGTCTTAGATCCCATACTACCTATAAACACTCCAGCTTCCAAAAACGTGTCCTGGGGACAGGACATGGGAGACAACTTCTAGTGACATGGATGTACAAAGTTACAGTACTGTACAGTACAAGCCCAAAAACTCCCATGGGATTTCTAATTATAGCTTTCATTCTTTCTGTTCTCAAGCAGCATTTCAAACACACTGAACTTATTTTCATAAGACTCTGAACTGAAGGAGTGAGTTCAGTGCACACAGCTTCTGAATTGTGCAGGAGTTAACATTTTTGGAACTTTTCTCCCCAAATATCATGCTTTTATTAACATCAACTAATGGGTTTTTTCCCTCTTATTTCCTGAATATTTACTAATAAGTTCCTAAGCACGACTACAAATAATAGATGCCTAGACATACAAAGATTTTGGTAAGAAATTTTCCTGTGTAGCCAACATTGTTTTTTACATCAATCTGGTTCTAAACTTATTTTATTATTGTCTTTTTTATACAGCCAATGGTGCTTTCTCTAAGCTTTTAACTGGTCATCATCCAGGATGTTAGATTTTTTTATTTAATAGTGAAATGAGTTAACATTAAGTTATTTTAGCACAGATAATTTAGGGTTGGCATGCTTTATCCAGCCTGTTTGAAAATTACTTCAATCAAAACAATTAAAGCAGCTCTGAAAAAAAATTCTCGCAAAAATGTTTATCAGAGGACATATAATCATTGATACAGAGCTTAAAACCAGTTTTTCAAATAGCTTGGAACCTTTTCTGAACAAACTACAGTATAACATTCTCTTTTAAAACTGCACATGAATGTCTGTATAATAAAGCCAAGCATCATAAAACTAAGAGCACTATTAATTAGTTAGCAAAACAAGGTAATTGAAGAACAGAACAGTTCTCCAGACCCACTGAGACAAACCTTACCCTAGCAGGAGATTACATGACAAGCCATCTTATTTGTATAGTAACAAACACAGCTATGTAGCCTAACAATTGCCTGGTCACCTGTACGGAACATTTTCTGACCTCTGCCTAATAGTTTGCCGTGATTCATGTTGTTGTCAAGCTAAGAGGTAAAAAAAAAAAAGCCTGCAGCAGTGAAGCTGTTCAGTGCTGTGTCACACCTGATGCTCACACAGCTCACCGTGTTCTCCTCTTTAGGGCCTCTCACAACAGCATCACAAATACCAGAGCCTGAGTTCAAAACACTGCTTCTGGTTCTATAGGGTTCCCTACTTCTCACTGAAATGAGAAGAACCTGGTGTCCAGAGGTTTATTTAAATCTTAAACACGGCACATGCAGAGCCTATAGAAAGGCAGATGGAGTTTATGAACAAAGGAGGTAACTGATAAAGCATCTGCCTACTGTGTTTACAGAGGGTCAAGTATCAAGAAGCAAAGCAGTTTCATTGACACTAGCAACATGTTAAGCAGACATAGCTGCACTGACTTGCTAAATTCTACAAGTAATTCAATCAGAGGAACAATGAAATGGCCCCTGCCTCCAACCCCTGAATGACACTGTATCTCACAATTTATAGAACTGCTCATGTAGCAAGGTGAAAACCTGCTTGCTTCATAACAACTATCAGCCACTTTCCTAACTCCCGTGATATGCTGGTTTTGCTTCAGTTTTCAAGCCTATTTCATTAATAACTTAGAGTTTAAGTATTACTACTTTTCTTGCCTTCTTCTTTTGTATTTACAGAGGTAACAAGCATGACTCACATGCACATTAAAACAGTGCTGCCCTCCTGAGTTACTGGCCAGACAGCTAAATTGCTTGTGCTGCTGTTCTTAACTTCAACAAGTTTATGATCAGCCTCCTCATTATTTTTTTCAGCATTAGTGACACAATTAAAATACTATGCCAATCTGGTTCTGCTGCAAGGGCTTAAGGGAAGTTACAAAATGCAGAACTGTTGCTCTTCTAGACTAAAGCTCCAAAGGAGGAAGTAAACCTTAAATGCAGCCTGAGGCAGTTATCAAGGGAAATATACACACAGAGGCTTTCATAAATAAAGGCTCCTCTTTCTTCTACCCTGAGCAGGAGTTACAATGCCACCACCTTGTAATCAGTTTAATGCAAAAGGGAGCTCCAGAAATTCCAGTCTAGGACCTTCAAGATATATAAGAATAACTAAGAAAATACTACCTTCCCTTCCCCAGAAGATATTCAGTGTGTATTACCAAAACTTTACAACAAGAACTATTGCAAATTGTAGATTTGTGTTTGGTTGGTTGATGGAGGGGGGTTGTGCTTTGTTCTTTTTTTGTGTGTGTTTTTTAAAATAATCTTCATTTTACTTAACTCTGGTACATTATGTTTAGTCTCTTTGGTAAGTGGAATAGGAATGAAAAGTCTCCAAAGAAAACAGTCAACTGACAGATGAATAACTATGACATGGTATTTACATAAACTACCAAAAAATGTGTGACTTTGCCAGGTAACCAGCAAATTCCTCCCATTTATTCAGCTACCGCCTCAGGAGCAACAACAGAAAAAAACCTCAAACACAACAACATACTGAAATGAAAAAATTTAGTCAGCATTATAGATTTACTTCACTTAAGGTCTACAATAAATATTTATTTCACAGTTAGGAGAGGGAAAAGTAATGAACAAAGCAGATTAAAAAGAACACAGTTAGCTGGACAGTGACTTATCAGTAACACAACCAACTCTGCATTAAGTAACATCATGTATTCCTAGTTTGCTTGCCATCAAGCATCCAAACCTAAACCCAAGGAGTTGAGGGTTGCTCCAAACTCAAATGTTCAATGTATTTCTGGAGAAGGATTGCCATAAAGAATTGCTGTCTATACAGACTGAAAACACCTTCATCCCATTAGTAAGCACCTCCTTTTTATTTTTTTCTTAACCCCTTAGTTAAAAAGGAAACAGTATTTCAGCAGTTAGATCTTCAGAAGAGGTCTAAAATTAATTCGTTCAGGCAGTATGATTTGAGGTGTAATTTTTTTTTCACCACCCCCACAGATAGCAGAGCTAAGCGGAAAGAGTGACTAAGGTAGCACAAGGACAATGCCATAGATTTATATGACTAAGGGAAAACAGTATTAAATTTATCAAGTAAAAAAACCCCACAGAATATTCCACTAACAAAAACAATAGTAACTGAATTTCAGTTACTTACTATTGCAATCTTTCTCTGGATGTTTTCCCCATATTTTTCATTTCAACAAGGTATTCAGTAATATTAACATTTGTTTGTCAGGCTCCTAACAAAGAAAATCTTCAGAAAAAAGTAAAACTGTGTCTTACAAAAATTCTGATCATGCTGCTCACCAAAATTTACTAAAGCACAGTCTAAAACTAAATTTTAACTGGGTCCTATATAATAAATACAAAGCATAGAAATAAATCTTTCATTTTCTTGAACAGGGATTTTATTACTGGCAGGACTCTGCATATCACATTTTGTAACTTAGCCTTTACACCCAACATAGAAAAGATGCAGTAGCCCCCTGAGAAGGAATTTGTTAAGTCCCATACTTTGGAGAGGGACGCAGTCAGCCAGAGACTTGCCTCTTGATATTGCAAATACACTGACCAAATTATGAACCTTTGCTCATGCTTATGAAGCCTTCCATGAATAACCTGGTATTAGTCTGAGCAAGTACTTATCAACATGATTAAGAGGACAACCACTGGACTCGTGACAATTAACACAAGTTATAGGTACCCTTGTAAAAGATAAATACTTCTGGGCCAGATCAAATGCATTTTTTACTAAAACATGCAAAGATTTCTTTGAACACTTGTTTTTTTCCTAAAGTTTTTACATGAATACTTCCACTAGACTTGTGAAATGTGCTTGGAAGGATATTTGATGCCAAGAGGGAATGCCATGTAGAATAAATAAATGGAAAGAACATATTTTTGGTTATAATTTCAATTACATCTTTAATCTTCATTACTTTGCTGAAGAAAGTTTGTGGGGAAGCTTTCTACCATCTCTGTGTAATCTGAAATACAGGTACTGTGGCTCCTGAATAAAAGCCTAAATACTGTTTAACTGCCTAGAATAACTCCTCCTACTGACAATCTGTGTACAGAGGCAAATAGGTTTCCATGGGTAAACTACCCATATTCCTGTTAAATGCATGTAAAACACATGGCACTGGTTCAGCCTGCTGCTTTGCAGTGGTAGTGGGGTACTGGTCAAATAAATAACAAGAAAGTAACTGTAGATCAAAGTGCAGATCGAAGTGTAGATTTAAGTTGGTGTTCATTGAGCTGAGTTTTTTTTTTTTTTTTTTGGTACTGGAAGGGGTCTTCGTTAGCTTGCCGTGTGCACCCCAATGTCAGTACGCCCAAATCAGCTACCCTATGGACTACAGACAGGGATTGTTCAAGTGCACTATCTGTATGGCAGTCACATACCCCACCAACAGTGAACTCACACTGACAAGACAGAGGGGGAGGAGGAAAACACTGCTTCGCTGAGTCAGACTCCGGAGTCTGAGGCTGGCAATGCAATTAAGAAGTATCTTTCAGAAAGCTCAACTGTGCTTTCACTGTTCATCTACTAGGCAGGAATCACTTATGTTAATAGCATTTCACTAGAAGAGCTGGAAGAGAGGAAAATAAGCTTTGCCTTCCTAATTGTTATTCCCGACTTCTACTCAGTTGTAAATACCTATCATTCTCTTTTCATATAATTGAAACAGTGATAGTGGAAAGGTCAAAAAGCAAGTGTGTATTAGATTAAAAAGATCAGAGGTGGCAACACAAGCAAAAACAGGTTGGTGACAGAAAGCATTAGAAAGCATTATTCACTACAAACTGACTATGCACAATCCTGCAATTACCAAAATTACGATTAATTTTGTTACAACTTCTCACAGCAGAGGACAGATTTACTAACGCTAAAAAAAGTAAGCAAAAGGGAGTCAGTGAAAGCAGAATTAGCAGCTTAGATACCAAAAGCCCCTCCTTATGTTTAGACAATGCTAGTACAATTACTAATATATCAAAAAAACGCTGCAAAATGGTGCCAGACATGTTTTAACAAGGAGTAGATTTTGGTTTTAATTGTTTTAAAAAACTGATGCCAGAAGAGGCAGCATTAGTTTTGTCCCATTAAAAGAAATGTACCGGAGCTCATCTTAAACTGTGCTTCTTGAAGCTAGATTGTCTTTTTCCTGCTTGTTACACAGCCAATATTAAAATTAAGAAAAAATTTGAAGGTAATTTCTTTATAAATTGCTTTACTTACATTTTAAATGGTAGCTAAATCATTGCTGTTTCATATCCACAATAGAGAATTTCACTTCCTAAAAGTAACTTTCCCACCATTAAAAATATGAACACTCAAAAGCAGAACAAAACCCCTGACAATGTGTGAAATTCACATTCAGAAACCAACGAAGGGAGAAAAATTTCTTGACAGGCAACAGTTCACACTTTTAATCTCAAAATAAAGATGAACACACACATTTTTTTACCAGCAAAAATACTTTCCATCTTGATTTTTCTGATAAGTGAATAGTATCAACCTCTCTAAGTTAAAAGGCAAATAAATCTTTAACAAACAAATCAGGTTGGCAAGAAATGAAACCTGACAGCAAAATCTGAGTTGCTTACTTTAGTTTCATGCAGATCACTTAGTTTAGCTCAGGGTGTTTCTTGTTTTAATCAGTGGAAGACATTACTTGCATCAATTACCTGCATGATCACATAACGAGTATAAGCATATATTAAAAATTACCTCCAAAATGATCTGGTATGGACTTCGCGACATTTTCTAGCATGTTCTATAGTTGCACATGAGGTCTGAGGTCAAACTTAGAAAATCAGCCAAGCAATACTTAATTGAGAGTTTGGGGGAGGTGAGGTGTGGGGGGAAAGAGATTCAAAAGAAAGACTTAAGCATAAGACAGGGATAAATCATCTTTATACCCTCGTGACAGTTGATGCTTTTAGCTTCAGGCATTACTCCAAGTTAGGCTAGAACATCCTCCATGCTGACCTAACTTTCAGCAGCAGCTAGTGGGTCTGGCAATTCGGTGCTTTCTCTACTTTATCAAATCACATCTCTATACACGAATACTGAACACTCTAGGGGAGCAGAGGTTAGTGCGCAGATCCTCAGGTTGGCCATAAGGAACAAGTATCCAAAACCACGGCAGTCCATTTTCTGAACCAGCTCTCAAGACTGCAGAGCATGTACTTCTGTATGTGTGTGCAGTTGCCCAAGGCACTGAGCCACAAACATGATTCCAGCATTCAGTTCTGCAGTGATACAGGTTGTGAAGCAACACCAAACTAGCAGCGACTAATACTTTGGTAAAATTATGTCATAAAGGGAGGAAAGAGTTTTCTTTCATTCAGAGGTCAGAAAGGGGAAGAAAAAATGTAAGAAAAACCTTACTCAAACTAGTTTGCTTGAAGTTTCCTATCTTTGAATTAACCAACATTAATGTTAATTTAAATGCTGTGGGATACCATCCAAGATCCATATTTAGACTCTTAGCTATGCTGCTTGTGGTAAGACTGACATTTTCAGGGCCATATAAGCCACTGAAAGTGACATGGACCGAAGAAAGGATCTCTACAGCTTACTGCAGGTCACCAGGTGTGTGAGAGAACTTCAAAGAGACTGACAGTTCATGGTGATTGAAGGCAGCACACGCTAAGCATTCTTACTGCTGCTCTCCATTTATGAATCTGTGCTGCAAACTGGATGTGGGTTTGTCCTGGGACTGCTCAGAGCAAGACTGCTACTGCAAGCAGGGCGAAGGGCACAGAATCTGGTACTGGACAGAACCACAGTTAATACTGGAAAGGAGGGAGGAAAAGCTCTGCCTTTGAAGAATCTCCCCACAATAGCTCTGAACACTTTTTCCAACACTGGTCTTCATTTTAATGTCTAGCTATTAGTACTTCAGGCATAACCACTAATCTCTATTGAATACAGGTCTCCATATAACAAGATGTTTTAAGACAAAAGACAGTAGAGACTAACACTCAGAATGGCAATATTACCACAGAACAGAAGTAGTATTTTAAGGGATATGAGTCTTTCCCCTATTCTAAAATTGGTTGTGCTGAAGAAAAAAAAAAAGTATGAAGTGCAGAGGAGAATACTTAGCTCACTTATTGATTTTATTTATAAATGGTAACAGTGATGGCACTTGTAACACACTGTTACAGTGGAGATTTATCATTGCTTCTTTCATGAGACTAATCTGTTGATGTAGTGAAGCATAATTAGGAGATGGGCATGAATACATATCTGAATTTTGCATGCAGTAGGGTTCTAGTTAAGAGTATTTTTACTCAGCCTTTCAAAACATCTATGAACTCCAATTTCTACTATAAAATTACTTCCTAGTGAAAGCATGCATTATATTTCTGCTCATTTTAAGGATGGGATAGTTACTGTCTCTTCTTTTCTTGCACTGTACAGAAGGGATGTTATGTATTTCGTGCAATGCTGCTAACTGGAGACCCAAAATTATGGCATTGTTTTTTGTTTGATTCCTCAGCCACTTGGGAATACTTATTTTTAACAAGAACTGTAGTAAATTCCCTGGAATTCTGCAGCTGGTATAAATCTGTATCTGCAAAGCAGGTGCTGGAAAATGCAACTATAACAGGAAGCCTGTGTTTCACTGTCATATCAACCATTTTTCCAACTGTGTTAAATACTGATTCATGTGATTACTTCTATTACTTGTGTGCTGCTAAAGAAAACTAAGACTGTCCTGAAAACTCACTGAATTCTAAGAAGTCCGAAAGCTCAAAAAGAATATGGGAACCAGGCACAAGGCACAGCAGTGTAAGAGTTCTCATTTAGTACTCTCCCTCACACTCTTCTGCCAAACACAATTGCATAAAATCTGAGAATATGCAAAGTGAAAGAAAAAAAAATCCCACAAACCTTAACACAAGAAGATAGAAACAGTTGTCTAAGGAAATACCTTACTTGATAACCTGTTGAGAAATAATTCTATCATGTTCAAAGATTAATGACTTAATGAGACCATCTGAACACTGGAAAAGCATTACTAAACAAACTCTCTTCAGGGACTCTTTCTTTACAAAGCAGCATCTTGACAACTCAGCCTACATATCAACTACACTCCTCCCTTTGCCCATGTCTCTACCAACCCCTCTCCCCAAGGCATATTTATTTAAATTTCCTCTCATTGTAGTAACTTCATATGAGAAATCTAATTTTCATCCCTTTCCAAAGAGGAAAGAACTCGTAAAATCTAATTCTTGTGTTTACACCAGTAATGAAAGACACATTGAAAAATTGCATTAAAATCTAGCAAAGCCAGAATTTGATTGCATTTTATGTTGGCAAGGATTCTGTCTGTTTCAGTACATCCAGACATTTACAACACCTGCTTGGGATGCATTCATAAAAGGTTGTTTTCTACTGCATATTCTAGCCAGTAGATGATAAATCAAAAAAGACCTGCTGGATCACAGAAATCCATCCCAGTGTGCCCTAAGAAAGTAACTCTAGATAGTACTGACTTCAAAGTAGAAAAATTAAAACCATTACTGTTGGAGGTTCCTTATTTGTCAGACAGGCAAAACACTACCCATAGTGCTGATTCATATGGTATTATCACACAGCAGTGCACAGGAAGCTCTACAGGAAGACCACAAAAGCTGACAAGTGTCCCAAAAGGGACAGATAGGCAGAAACATACCAGGAAGAACTTACACACCATACTGGAATCAGGAAACAACAAAGCTAGTGAGCGAGCAAGCTATAGCTCCTACCAATCATTAATCCTCAAAAAACTACTTCTTGAAAAGGTACACTTTTTTTCTGAAAGACATGAGGAAAATTTGAGTAGTTTTCTACAGCAAGGAGCTGCTATTTAAAACATTTTGCAATGCAGTGACAGAGTATACCACTATGGCAACAGCAGCCAATGCAAGTCATTGTTTATCACACAAGAAGGGCATGAGCTACAGGGCTTTACTGTCATGCTCCTCTATGTTTAGGATGGTTTTGTTTATAAAAGCTGCCCCAGAAAAAGAACTTTTTTTTAAAACAGGGCCTTTCACAATGAGTCTAATAATAATAATAATGTCACACAATTTATTTTCCCTATCAGAAGTACTAGAATATCCCACAGTTGAAATTAAAAACTTCCACAACTCAGCTTGGAAAAATGCTGACTGGTGTTAAGACATTTTTCATAGGACAGGATTTTCAAGAAGTAAGTGAACTATACATAACACAGTATCATTATAAAAATTCTGAAAAGAGCTTCAAAAATAACAAGTCTGCAAAAAGACCTATCACCTCAAAACCATAGAAGCATCCTTAGAACCTTCCTGACCATACTTTAAATACCAACTGCATGGTCTGTGTTCTCCTTCAGGAAAGCTTCGGTTATCTCAGTGTGCAAGCTCCTCTGCAGCCTCTGAGGAGATGTGTCCATACAAGCATTACTCAATCTTTTCATACACAGTCTCAAACACCTTCCCTTATGAGCAAGCTTGAATCAGATATACGCAACTCCAACTTTCTTCAATAAAAATCAATTTTATACTGCAAATGTAACTGCAGATACATGTCCTAGACATATTTTCATGTGTTTTACTGATGTCTCAGTTCAACACCAACAGCTCCTTCATGGCTCATTATCACAGTGCCACTTAACTTGTTTTTCTGCAAGAGTTTTTAAAAGCTCCTTGCAAAGTGGCAAGTGGTTGGAAAAAATTCCATCTTTTTCAAAACAAAGACTAAGTTTTAAGGTTATTTTCTCCCCCAAATTCCTACTACGCAGCTAAATTAAAATATCTATAAATTATTTTTGAAAAATGCCACTACATTTCATTTTCTCCTGTGCCTTTCTTATTTGTAGACTATTGCTACAGAAGAACTTACAGTATCTGATATGTTTTTGCACTGTTTTGAATGGCTTCATTTTCAATTGTTCATCATAACCCTTTCACCTTTTCAAAGATCAAGGTAGTATTTAAGTGTGACAAAGAAAATAAAAGAAAGAAAAAGAGGAAAAAATAACTAAAGCAAATCTATTAAGCTTTAGGGTTATATTTCAGCTTTAAAGATATCCTTTTTCAATTAAGACTTTGAATAAAAGCAGCTTTAAAATATGCAAAGGGTCAAAGGAATATTAAAAACATATATTAGAAGTGTTTCAAAAATATTCTGTGCCAAAATCAGTTTTACTCAATTCCATGGGTTTATGACTGACCTATGAGTACACTGTATCTACAAATTGGCTTAGAAGATTAACAACTAAACAGTAATCCAAATTTTAACACTGGCTAGAGGGTAATATTAAGAAAAATGGAAAGTCATCATCAGAAACAACTTTAACTACTACTTTAATTGTCTCAGCTTTTCCATAGTATCATTTGTCTCAGAAACTCATACGTATCTCAAGACTAATGAGGAGAGACATTACAGTTAGAGAAATGTTAGAAAGCAGCTCTTCGTAATTCTCATCCCTACAACTCAACATTTAGCTTTTCCTGTAATATTTGAAACTGTTCACAGAAGTGACTTGCTCATAATCTACATCAATCACAATCTACAGTCAAGAGCTCTACACTTTCTTGACAAAGATGAAGCACACAACCATAGCCTTGTGATTGTCTGTTTGTTATGTAACTGTTAGACAAAAATTAAAACGTAACATGACTAATGTCATGCTTTGATTTTCCTCTGCCAACCTACTCTTCCAGAAGCAAAACCCTGGATTCTTGCCTCCTTACTCACCTTTATGCAATCACCCAAAGTGCATACAAAATCTAAGAGTGGAGCTACATGGGCCCATAGCCTAAAAACAGGTAGGCACGTGATTGGATTGATGAAGTGTAAATATGTAATAACCTCTTCATGTGCAGACTTTAATCCTAATTTAACCAGGGAGAAAAAAAACCAAAATAATCTTTCAGAAAAAGTAGAGGTCAATGTGAATACTTTTACTAGGCAATACATCCAACAACACAAAACAAATTAAACTTCAGAAACAAAAAAAAGGGGGTTGGGGGGAGGAAGGAGGGAAGGGTGGGTTGTGTTTTGATTTTTTTGTGGATTTTTTTAACTACTCTTCTGTCAAGCCAAGGCTGAATTTTATTATAAGATAAAACCTGCTTGCACTGTAATTTTTACCATATAGGAAGAGCACACTGAACAAGGGACTGACAAAATCTGGAGAAATAGATTGTCCATTTAATCTGAAGAACTATTAATTGATTGCAATAAACCTTATTTCAAGCATCTTGTGTATTACTAGGAATTACAATGAAGAAACAAGTAACTTTTAGTCATTGTACATAATAAAACCAGAACACAACAGGATCTGAATTCCCCCCAAAAAAGGTTATTGTGAGAAAGAAATATTCTTATAAATTTTCAGAGGAAAATATGACAAAAATACTTCCATCTGAAATTAATTTAGAGATAAGTATTAAACAAGCTTAGTCTATCTCGTGTAGAAGACTGAGGAGGTGCCAGAAAGAGTGGCAAAGAATGAGAAAACCAAATGACTGACAGGAGACTGATAAAAAGATGAGAAAGGCAGCTGAGGAGAGGCTGCTATCTATTTAAGATCACTGAAATCCTCACCAAGCTTCCTTACTAAGCACTCAGGAAGAAACTGCTTGTGGCTTTATTGGAAGCCCTAGAGTTCATGGATCAATATCCCCATGGGAGGAAACACAGCTATCAGGGAAATGGGCTTTCCCTCATATTACGGCTTCCAGTGAAAAAAAAGTAAGCTGTCTTCAGTTCCTTTGTCTGAATACATGTAGTTCAATGACCACGATATTTTAAATCTTCTATACGCTCTTGCACATTATCTGACTGCAGCTATCCAATTCTTGCTAAAGTAATGCCTATGGAGCCTCCTGGTCTTAGAAGCATTTAACTCTTGTGCAAGACTTGCTATTTATTGGGTAATTTTACTTTTTGGTTTTGAGTGCTTGGAGAAACACCTCAGAGAACCTAAATACTAACCAAGCACTAAACATTGTTAAATATTAAACAAGAACCATACAAGTTTCTCCATCTGCTTGAAGAGCCATTTGATTATTCTAAAGCATTAAGCATTTTATGTCACTATCCCAAGAACATAATTCTTACTTTTTTGTTAAATAAAACCCCTCTCTAAACTGAAAGACTTTCCTCCCAGTTTGCACACTACTGCTCCAGATTCAGTCCTTCACACCCTGTTTCAGGTGAGGTGTCTGCAGTAAGTCCTTTCCTCCAAACTATGTTTGTTCAACATCAAATTTCACCATGGGATTTCACCACTTAACATTCCCAAATGTTTACCCAAGACAAAAATTTATGCAATCTCATTGCATTCCTGCTCCTATTGTCCCACTTCTGCCTGCAATTTTATTAGCTTTCTCCAGTGGATCTGTCTGACATGGAAAAAACCAAGCTAACAAAACAATTATGAACTTGAAGATAATGCTAATAAGATTTTGAACTTTGAAAGCATTTCCGATATCTGCTCATTTTGACTGCAAAACATTTCCCAAGGGAAACAGGCACAAATACAAACAAAAATTAATCAGAAAACACTCTTAAAAACTTAACAGCAAATGTCTACCACAAAACTTGCTTTTATGTTTCCAGCTTCTTGAAAAACTTTCCTGCAGCCTGTTCTTGAAGACTACAGTGACTCACATTAGTTTTAATGTTATGAATATTTAAGAAGTCTCTCAGGAAATTATGGGAATGGGATTCAAGTAAGGTTTCCTGCCTGTTAATCACCATGGAATGACGCCTTCCTGATACTGTCTGCTGAAACAGAGTAACAACTTTTCTGTTGAAAGTTACATTAAAATGGAAAAGCATAGGACAACGATAGTATTTGGTGATTAGTATAGTAGTAGATGCATTTGTCTTAAAATACAAACTGCAAAAAGCATAAGCCTGTATTTTTTTAATATACATTTGAACAGCTGTGGTTGCACCAGTTTGTTTGTACAAACAAAACTTTGCAAAAGACAGGCAATTTTCAGAATTGCTTCTGAACATTTCTCTAAAAACTAACACTTTCCCTTATTTCATAAAATACTTCTTACCCTAAAACTCAAAAGCCATACAACAACTTCTAGTTGAAAAAGAATTAATGGAAGCACAGTAAAATTTACTTAAAGGGAAACTAAAAAAGTCTATAAGCAACTATTTCCCATGACAGACAAATTACTAAAAGCGGAGATCACACTCACCCATTATCTTAAACCTCAGAAGAGCTCACATTCAGAAGTTTAAACACATAAAAATGAATGCCTTTCATGATGTAATGCTATAACATCAGTACCAAGATATTAGTTTCTAAACACAATTATATTTCTCAATAGGCTTTATTCTGATAATAAATCTTTCAAAACAGTCTAGGTTATTATAATACAGGACAATGCATTTCAGTCTCTGCCTCTTTAGTTACATCTGTGACTATGAAGACAAATATAATCTCACAAGAACTGACCTGTGAAATTTAGAACTTACCTATGTTGATTATACTAAAATAGTCCAATGTAAATGTTGTGATGCTGTACACCACACAAAGAAAACAGCTGCCTACTTAACTGACTGCTAAGGACACTTCATATTCCAGCAGCATTCAGAGATTCAAAATACTTCAAATTTAATAAATCACAGTTAAAGGTATGAAAATTGGTGCAGTAAGAGAAAACCATTTATACTGTAGCCCCAAAGTCTATTGCAGAGCATGAAGAACTTGACCCCAAAAAAGGGTAATTTTTTCTTCAGGCCCAACCACATCAATACCAACTTGACCTGCAATTTTCTAAACTACAGTGTACAACAGCTACTGTGCTAAAAATATTCTGTTACTCAAACTTCGAAATATTCTCTCCAGAGATGGGATTTCCTGATAGGAGATTCAAATTAATAGGAATTTGAATTTCCTGTGTTTTCCCTTCCTGTGTTTTCTAGATTGCTAGACTAATGAGTATGTTTTCAACAGCTTGTAAATAAATGAAGGAGCAGATTTATTTGTTGACTGGTGTTCAGTGCTTTGAAGTGAAGTGACCTTGTATACAAATACGAAGCATAGTAGACCATAATCATGTCTATTTAGGCACAATGCTGTAGCACATTTGGTTTTTCCTACATTCCTGAAGGAATTTGTACAGGAATTGCCTTGAGAGCCTGATAACTGGTGACTTTTATTTTAGTCTGCAAGTAGCCCTATTAGAAACTGATGGGAACCCTTGTGAAGTAGCTGAGCAGAGACCCCTACTTTAAGCAAAGTAATTTTTATGTAGAGAAAGTGAACAGCTCTGGCCATGCGTATACAGCTATGGCAAACCTACCTGACTCACTCAGCCATACAAACACACTAGAAAAAGTCAGCACATCTAAAAAATAATTACAGAACCCATACTCTGTAATATAATACAATGAAAAAAGAATCCTAGTCTATCATTAGGATTTCCAGATATTAAGGCTAAGTGACAGTCAACACCAATTTTGAAGAAAAAATGTGCTTTACAATCAACTAACTTTTTGGGCCAGTATGTTTCATGCTTTGCACACAGCAAAATCATGGAGCCAAAAGACTGAAATGAAAATGAAAACGCAGTTTTAAAACTAATTAGACATTTGATTGTGATTTATAAAGGATGATGGGAAAACAGACAGCACCAGCAGGCAGCTAGACTATGAAATTTAACAGTCAGGAGTCTCACCAAATACAAATTTTTCAATCTTTTTCACGTGCATGAAAAACCCCACCCACCATTAAAGAAGGTTAACAATATTGATTCTGACAGATGGGATCCTCCTGACTTCCTACTGCATCAAGTCACCCTCCTGCAAGACTCTTGTTATTGCAACATTACATCACCAACAAAATGATGATCATTTGTGATGACTTCAGCAAATGCAAATGAAAAAACAACTCATCATTAGCCTGCTAATAAGCTTTATCTTCCCTACTTATAAGTCAGCTGTTGTAAAACACATACAGCAGTTCAGTTCTAAAAATTAAGCTTCATATATTTAGACACAAAAGATTCTATTATTAACCCAAGTTTATCTCATTTTCTCTTTCCCAGTTAATGGATGCTTTTTTTAATTGTAAATGTTGCTGCTCTTTGATATTTTCTATTAATGAAAAAAAATAGAATAAAAGAACTTTTGAGTAATTTATCAAAGAAAATACTACTTTTATTCAGGACTACTAGATAATCATTAAATATACTTTCACAAGATGGAAAGAAAGGTGAGCCATCCACTTTGTCACGGATCTTAAATTCTCCTTTTGACAAAGTTACTGATAATGGATCAACAGTAAAAATACAAAGAAGTTCTCAGGGAACTTATAAAACAGTGCCTGCTTGAGCAGGGAGAGATTGGACCAGATTATGCACAGTGGTCCCTTCCAATTTGACCCATTCTGTGACTTCGTGATCTTGGGAGATATAGACATGTAATTCTGTGGCTTACCATATATTTTAAGTAAATAGCAAGTATTTCATCCCTAGTCACAGACTGAGACAAACTATTGTAGTAACCATACTATTAAAATCTGACTATTAAAAAAATGTTAAAACTGTTAGAAAATGTTAAAAGGTAGTTAGAGATGAACCTTAGAAACACTTTCAATGTATTTTGTCCTTTTCAACTGCAGTAACAGCATCAATCTAAGAAGACTCTGACTGTTTTAAGGTCTTGCGCAGAAAATTTTAATTTAACAATCTATTCACACACAAATAGATATCTTCACCTATTTGTCTAATAATTTGAATTTTTTCCACTTGTAATGTAATACCCATCCTTAAGCAGTACATCACAAGAATGGTTTAACTGTGCTCTCATAGCAAAGGACAAGAGTTAGTGAAGTCAAATGGCAGCCTGTCATTAAACCTCTGTTCTGTGACAATGCCCCCCAGGCATCTTAAGAGAGATCTCTTGTTTAAAAGCATATTTGTGTTGTAAAAGTAGACAAAAAGGCAGGACAGGAAATGCCCTTTTCTTCGGAGCTTTCAGTATCACTTCTCTGATGTGTCATTTTTCTGAGACCTTCAGTACATTTCCGAAAATAAAAAAGAGGAAAAACTTCAGCTACAGAAATAAACATAAATCTCACCTTGTTATTTTCACACTTGTATGGGATTTTGAGGGTATCCATGGCCTTGATCATGGCCTGCATTGCTGTAAATATATTCTGGTACACCAGTTTTGTAAAGCCCCTTTTGTCTTCATCAGAGTAACCTGATCCATGAATGATTCTCATCTGCTTGATAAATGTGCTTTTGCCACTCTCTCCTGTGCCTGCAAGACAAATAAGAAGGATATGCTTTACCTAGTGAACACAAACACGACTTTTCTTGCACAATGCTACCAGCTTGCTTACTGCAGAGCTTAACAGTGTCAAGTGGTGCTTGGAAGGTAGCTACAAGGACCAGCTCAAGGTCGAACAGCAACATCAGTAGCTACTGAAGAACTAAATTAAAATTTGCACTTTGATTTAACAACTAAACTAATGAGCAAAATGGCACTCCAAAATATACATATTATATATGACTTGGTATTTGAAAATATTTTGCTTTTAAAGATGTAATTGTACAAAACTCTAACTTCATGAGACATTTCATCACAAAAGTTCTGAAAGGAAGAAAAACAATCTTCCTAGGCTAACTCTCAGGACATTACAGTAATCTGGTATTACAAGCAACAGATATATGTGTTTTGGTTTTTTGGTTTTTCTTTTCAGGGTTGTCGGTTTGTTTGGGTTTTCAGTTTCATTGTATTTGTTTGTTTGGTTTTTAATTTGTTTGTTTGAGGGGATATGGTTGGGTTGCAGCTTTTTTTTGGTTTTAAGCTAGTATTGGAAAAATCAGAGCCCAACAAACCTCAATCTCAGAACCATATGAAATCACTGTTAATTAAAATTTGATTCATATTTATCAATACGCAGTCATTCCTTCCACTAAATCTTTTTCATGTCTTTTTATACTTTGTACTAAAAGTAATTTATTGATAAAATATGACTATTTGTTAACTTAAAGTTAAGATCTCTGCTGGAAACTTCACAAAGATTACAACACACATTTTTCCTTTTCTCCAATTCAACAAGCTCCTCTATGACTACGAGAGCTTATCTATATTATCCTTGTGTTTGCTTAAGAGGAGGAGTTGAACCTGCACAGCTACATAAGCCCTGTGTTCACTCAGCTGCTCAGCTCTGCAGAAAACAAAATGCATTGCTCAGTGCTGTGGTTTTCAGACTTTCAGCCTCGTCTTTATTTTAATCATTTCTGTAAAGATTTCATGCCTTGTGCCCTAATACTCATGTCCAGAACAAGGTAGCTTTATAGGCCTCTTAGATAATGTTTTTGGTGTCTTCTCAAAAAAGTGTTTCACAGCAGTGGAGTTTATAGGAGTAACCCTTAACTATTTCTGAGATAGCACACACTGCAAAATCTGTGCCTCCAAAATCTTCTGCCCTTACCACAAGCATAATTTTGAAACCATCACTCCAATTTCCTGCACACATATAACAAACTTCTAATGCAGGTTTTCTTTACGCACACGTTCCCAGAAAATCAAACATGATGTTACCTACTGCAGAATCAGAATGGTTTGAGTTACAAAGGACCTTAGAGATCACCTAATCCCAAGACCCCCTTGCCATAAGCAGGGACATCTTCCATTAGACCAGTTTACTCAGACCCTCTCTAACTTAGCCTTGAATACTGCCAGGGATAGGGCATCAACAGGTTCTCTGAGCAACCTGTGCCAGTGCCCTACCACCTTCACATGTAAAGAATTTCTTCCAGTATCTCATGTAAATCTACTCTCTTTAAGTTTAAAGCCATTTCTCCTCCTCCAATCACTACATGCCCTCATAAAAGTCCCTCTCCAGCTTTCTTGTAGGCTCCATTTAGGTAACAAAAGGCTGCTAGATCATCTCCCTAGACATCAAGACACTGACTGGTATCAACTTTTACAGCCTCAACCATTCATTACAGAACAAGCTAAAAAATACATCATGGCAATACAGTCTAAAAATTTTACCATTTGCCATAATAAACAAAAACAACACTGCGTAACAGCATGAACAGGACCCTTGAGTGAGCCTGTTTCACAGGGTGAAAAGAAAACCAAAATTACATAAGAAAAAAATCTACATATTCTTCTGAGAGGATATGAATGCCTTATGGGCTCTGTTAGCCACTGCTTCTGCTACCATCATTCTACTTATACCTCCAGTGGATACAAGATAAGAGCAAAAGTGAAACAGCAGTGGATCAGCAGAATGGACCAATGGGGGATAAAACTATACTGAGACCAATTTTCTGCTGGCTACCACAGCACCTTTACATTGGTCAAGACAGTTCCCTGAAGCCAGATATACAGTATCTTCTCATCTGTCAGAAGACTGCTGAGGCCACACAATGTACCTAAAACTCAATCATAATCAGAATACCACCGCCACACACCCTCATCTTTTAAAAAACATTACTTTCAACCTTTCCCTCCCCATCCCCTCTCCAGTCCTAACATAACTCCTTGTCTAGTACTTAGGTGAGAATTGAATATTGTGACAGAGTAAAAGCCCACATTCTTGACTCAAGCACACAGCTTGGTTCGTCATCTGACTTCTAAACTTCTTCTCAGATAAAATCAACCTAATGAATGAAAAAAGATTAGCTGTCATCTAAAAATAATAAAGAAATGTCTGTAATAGTGGTGAACTCTTCAATCATGGCATAGAGGATTATCAAAATTTCTAAGAGCTTAGCACCTTAAAAACTGAAAGTTTCTGAAAACCTCTTTGGTTTTTTTTCTTGAAATGTTAGTAACTACAACAATTACTGTATCATCAAGAATTTTACAAGCAGAGATCTGAAAGTACTTCTAGCAATATTACATCCACAAGCAGAATCAGGAAAGAAGCCAGATTGCTTAAATGCAGAGTAGATCCTTATGCATGCACTTGCACCCAGATACATACATATCACGTACAATTTATTTCTCCTGGCACACTTCCTGCAAAAATCAAGATACAGAATGTTGAAATACAACATTCTTTGCTCTGCAAAACTTATGGAAAACCTTTTAACATAGGTGACAATGCAGCTACTGGCAGAGAGGTTTCAGAACTTGTGGTGACTGACAAAAAAGATACAGGAGACTAATTTAAAAGAAAAACAACTGTAGAAGCCTAGAACAACAAGCCTTTCCTTTGTATGGTTGTCCTGTATTTGTTTTTGCATTTCTCTGCATTGCAACTTTAAAAAAATCTTAGGTATAGTATCTTCAGATCAAATACAAGGCTGTTTTTTAACTAAAACAACAAACATACCATTCTCTAAGCAAAATTCACACTGACATCTCTTAAACAGAAAGACTGCTAAACTACACCTGACAGCGTTTTTCCCCCCAAGTTTGACCTATGAAAGGGCAAAAAAACCCTGCTATTTTACAGTTTGAAAATTTATACTAAATTAGAGAGAAGAGGACATTCTTAACATGTAAGGAAGGAGAATGCCATTGAAATCCACTACCCTGTTAGTCACTGTACACACACACTTATTAGGAACTGTCAAAACAACAGTGTGTACAGTTGCAGAAAACTGGCTTTCATCTTGGAGCTTAGATGCAGAAAGAAAGCCTACAAGTACCTGGAAAGTGAAGATTCATGGGTAAGGGTGAAATCAACATCCTACACAGATGAGCAGAACCATACTATAACCACAGTTTCATCAAACATGTACTCAGACAAAGCAGTCGGTTGTACATTGCCTCATAGATTTTTGAAAATGGGAGCAATAAACCTCATCAGATACTAAGTAGCAGAGTAATTCCTAGGATGAGTAAGAGCTAAAACAGTACTAGACAGGCAATGCATGAAAAGAAAAATACTTGATTTCACTTAAAGTTGTACTTCGCTTGGAAGAAAGTTTAATGTCCTCCATGCTACCACTAATTCAGTGTTAGAGAAAACAAAAAACATGGTTTGGTCTGTTGCTGCTCTAGCAGTGGAATGCTTGGATCACATTTCCACTGAAACCAAGTATGGGTAAATGAAAACATGAAACTGTGCAGAATTCAGGTCTTGGACCAGCTTGGCTTTGTAGGTGACAAATCAGTTAAAATGTAGTATGGAATGCATGAAGATCCTCCAGGGAACTGAGGCAGAGCAGCCAGTCTGTCCGACCACTCGGAAGAGCGGCTTTCAGGCTCAAGCTGGAGGCTGCTGCTGGGAGGGATATTCAGTTGGTAAGACTGTAGCAAAACTCCCTGAAGTAGAAGTGAAATTCGCCGCCTCACCCTGCAACATGTATCTGTCCAAGCTCTGGAGCGGAACTAGAGTATCACTTCTCCATCAAAAGAAGGCAGCAAGGCTAGGGAAACGAGGGGTCCCCCATACAAACATGCGCCCAGGCAGCCTGCGCTCTCATCCTGACATCGCATGAAGAGATCCTTGGCCATCACCTCTGTCAACAGTTGCCACAACTGAGTTGACCTGCTTCAAGTTGGTACAGCTATTGATCAGGCAGTCCTTTTTAAGTGAAGACTGCTAGCACTCTATGAACTTTTTTCTCTAGTGCTTAAAAAGTATTACCTCAATGACATTGTATCACTGTATCATACCTCTTGAAAGATACACAAGTACCAACCTACATCAACAACCAATTTATACTACTACAAGTTAATAGCTGAAACTGACCATTTTCACCTTGGTCATAGAAAGACCAAAAAATTTCAGTGACAACTCATCCAGAGACATAAACAGAATTCTTGTAAGGAATTACCAGTGCTGATAACGGATACAGTAGGCATATTAATATTTTTCACAAAATGAAAAGTAGAACCATTATATCTTCCTTGTATGATTATCCAACTTATTAACTGACATTAAGAGATTAAACCTCACAAGAGTTGCTTGATGTTCGGAAACATTTCAATGGCATTTCATTTAGAGTTACAGAAAAGCCTATGAAACAGGAAAACATCTCAAATTTCAGTCAAAAAAAAGCCAGAAAGAGAACTAAGGTTTCCTGAAGTCTGTTCCTATATCAATAGCACAATGTTTTGCAGTTATATTAAAAATTGAACAGAATAACTACAAAAAGCAAAAAAAAGTGAGAACCCCAGTGATGGCATTTTGAGACTTAACAGCACACAGGTTGAAGTTAAGAACCACTTAGAAAAAATGGGAGAGGGGTACATATTATTCTATTGCCAAGTGTTTGCTCCACTGACAGAATATCTTTAATTTAAAATCACTACACAATCTTCTTACTTGTTTTGCTTAAAAGGCACATTTGCATATTCCACTTGCTTTTTAAAAAAAGAGTAAGCATATGATCATTTCACTATTCACTGAATTATCTCCTCTGTATCATTTTCATAATTAATAAACATTTAATTAAGATTACTGTCAATATCCTACACAATATTATTTCATGAATTACTAATGGAACAACAAAAAAGAGCAAGATGAGAAAATATTTATTCCAAAAAAGGATGGATAGAATTTTATGAAGTACCCCATGAAGTACATAATTACCTCAAATAAGGAATATGAAACATCTAAATTCATGTAGAGCAATTCGTTTCAAGAATAATCTTGAATGTCTTAAATATTTATGAAAAACTAAGCAAAAGTTTTCCATTAAAATATTACTAAGTTGTTCCATCATTTTCTTACCTACGTGATTGAAATTGTATTGACCATCTTCCTTAAAAAAGGGGAAAGAATACCTGCCATTATGTGAACAGCTAGTTTGAGTGCTTTCTACAGAAGAAAAATCCTCTTACAAATTTGATCTAGTTGTTTTTGAGACTATAATAAAGTTAGTTATTCTAGTGCAGCCACAAACTTAGAGAAACAAAATACCCATCCTCATTGTACAAGTGATGCACTCAAAATAGTTCAAGTGACTACTACAATAAAGCCTAAGACAGATACTGAATTACTGAAGGAAATGGAAGATAGAATTGAAACATAAAATTCAGCTGATGTTCTGTAGCTTAACTAACGTTAATTCAAGCTTTTGCGAACCAGAACCTCCAACTCTTTTACAGGAAATGCAGTTAATCAAATACAGCTTTGTGCCAGATAATCAAAATTACACAGCAAAACTACACTACTATTATGCAGCTGAAAGTCAGCATTCTCTTCTCCACACCTTCAATTCAGAAAAACCCCAAACCTACCCATCCAACCAAAGAAACCCAAACCAGCAAGACCCCCCCCCCCACCAAAATCAAAACAACCAGACAAATCAACAACAAAAAATACCACCAACACAATTGTCACCATTTTAGAGGTATCTTATTATGGTTCAGATGTAATTCAGAAGCAAGTATGCAAGAGAAGAGATAAACTAGGTGCCTTCACAGACGTCAAGTAATTCCTCAAGAATTTGCACAACTTTGTAAATGGGTTCAAAGCAGGACAGGATCCCACCTCGTGTGATCTTCTCCTCCCTTCTCTTGAAAGGATCCTCTGATAAACCACAGATTCCCTAAAGAGAATCAACTCTTTCCAGTCAGTGCTTATTTTCCATTTTATACAGTTTGGAGCAGCTTCGATAAATTCCGCCTAAAGAACTCATCTGTGCAGAAAAGGCATCACAAATCAAATTTCAACCTCAAAAATATTTTCTTGATGCTACTCACAACTCAACTGAACAGCAAACTGTTTAAAGTCAGTCTGTTGGCTGCTGCTCTTCGATGGAAATGTTACAAACAAAACCAGAAGCAAACATCAGCATTCATAAAAGCAGGTATCATACAAACTCTTACCTTCCTAGCACAGAGGAAAGGCAAAATCGGTGTCTGCGAACATGTGTGATTAATTTCAAATGAATGTTTACATGAGGGTGTTGGAAAGCAGACTCCAGTAGATTCCAAGGCACAAGCAAATCAAGATTGATCATTTATTATCTTCTTTGAGATCAGTACAGTACGCAACTCTTCATAAATCAACATGTATGTTTTCTGTAAGCTATTTATTAAAATGGTAATAATACGCTGAGCACCATCTGATTTTCTGTGAAAACTAGTTTAACTACTAATTTGATAGAGACAGGGTTTAGGGTTTAAATCTTTTATGTTTCCTTCATATTACACCTACAGTTCACCACCTCTACACCTAAGCTGGACTAAAAATGATGGAGGCTGAGAGAGGCCATACTACATGTCCTGCAGGTCTCCAGGAGTATTCTCCAGGAATTTCAGTACGAGATTAAAATTTTCCTGCATTCCAAGAAAAGTCTTGAGTTAGCTCTAAACTTTTATTAAGGAAGATACATAGAATTTATTTAATTAATAATTAAATCTTTCAAATTTCTTTCACATTCTGTTAGTCGGAGGGATTATGAACAGGTAAACACAACTCTGATTCCTACCAACTCTGAGAGACTCTGTTTCAGGGACAGTATAAATCTATGATTAATCAAAAGCAAGGATAAATACTGGTAACATTCTAAATTGCAATGGTTTTCCCTTAGTTTTATTATGGAAGGTAAATATCTTAACTACTTCAAACCCTATGTCTTCAGAAAAAGTGGTCTTCATGTCTAAGATAATGCAACAGAGTTTGGCCATCTATGTTTCCCCCCATGCCAAGGGCTACCATTCTTCCACCATACAGAAAACTGCAAAAGGTGAATATTTCTCTATTGGTATGTTCTATCTGGAAACATAATTATCATGTACAAGAACATATCAACAAAACAACAGCTGTATTTATCAAACACACAAAACCTTATAGTTTGCATGTTCTGCTTTCGTAAGGTATAGCTAGAAATTCTGTGACCTGTTCTCTAATCTGTGCTTTAAAGAAGTACTATAGTACTCAGAGTATATTAGATGCGCATTTGCATCCATCTGAAATACCAATATAAAACAGTATATTATGTAATTTGTTTAACACTACGTTATGCTAACAATATGTTAGCATAACAATATGTTTTCGGACAACTAAGTCCAAAAACATGAAAACACCCTTTCCAAAGGTTTTTTTAAAAACAATATTTATTCTATTCTATGCCTATTCTGTGAGCTCTATTTTGAAAGCCTGATATAAACTTTTGACCTACCCTTCATACAAAAAGGCTCCATCCCAGAGCTGAAAGTACACAGTGCAGCATTTCTTTCTTACAAGTGGAAATGCATACAAGTAAATTGCTTTGCTATAACAAAACTAGTATAAATATAAATTTACTGAAAACAAGTCATATGAATAATAGCATATTTGTTATGATCCAATACTTAGGTCAAGTAACACTGCTGATGGCAAATCTTATTATCTGAAATCAGAAACTAAGAACAGCAACTGTTTTGTAGCATTTTGGTACATTTTTTCTTCAAGAATGGCTGGCCACTGCTTCCAAGAATGATAGTCACCCCAGTTACAAGCTTTAGTCTAGAGATCATGAAGCACTCCTTACAGAAGAAAACCACAAATGAATGAACAGAAAACCCCTTTGTTTTTCCACTTTTTTTATATGTTCTTCATTCATGCCAAAGAAAGAACATTTTCATATGGATTGAGATGATTTAAAAGAAAGAAAGAAAAGCTAATCCTGCTGGTTCTTCTTACACATGAAGAGAAGAATATTTTTCCCACAAAGCTATTTGGGGTCTTTCTGTGTTAGGTTACGTACTCCTGAGGAAGACATTTAAGCTGTTCTCTTGGTCTCCTCTGCTTCTGCTTCTTTGCTGCTCATGCTTCAGAGCTCTCAATGACCTCTGCACTAGTATGATAACATGACAGCTGATGCTGAAGACCTCATTAGACAAGAGTCAGCTTATTGGTGTCACTATAAAACTTACACTAGAAACAAAGGAACTATGTATCAAATGTTGGTATGCACATACCTGTCAGACAGCTTCCCTGGTCCATTCACAGGCAGTACTAGAGGAGAGACAGAGGTTTCTTTCAGGCCTCAAATACACCCCCAGCACTAAAATGATGAAGTATTTTTTTCTTTAGTTAAACTATAAACAAGTACAAACAAAGTGCAGGGTCTTGAAAGTAGAGCCCTGAACTGACTGCAGTAAGGAATCAGCTAGGGTAATTAATAAGTTTTTTTAATATTACACCTCACAAGTGTTTATTACACATTGTGTATCTTCCTGGTTTCCCCAGGAAACACATCTTGAGAGCATCATAAAGGAAATACTTAATGGTATAAGCGAAAGTTTTACAGCAAATATCTCTATCTAGCATTTAACCCCTTTCTCTCATGCTACTGTGAAGGCGTTGCTCCTCCTTCCCCAGGGAGACTGAAGAGGTTGTGGTAACTGAAACCCACCCACACCCGGTTTCAGGCCCTCTCACTGAATGAGCACCCATTTCACTCCACATGGCACCAACTCAATTACTCCATTTGGGATATCACTGTCATTACAGCTGATCCCAGCATTAAACTGGAAGGAGGGTGGGGTGTGGGGAGCTCAGGCCTTTTATAAGGAACAAAGAAATCTACTAACAGAAAATAGAATGGGCAGGCAGCTTCAGCAGACACTGACTGCTGGGAGACCTAAAAAGGAGGTGAACTGGGGAGGTCAAAGGCAAGTCCAGTGCAGAGACTGCTTCCAAATCAGGAGCTGTGAGTAGCCCTGGGAAGAACTTTTGCCATCCCCTACAAGGCAAAGCTCCTCCTGGCTGTCCTTCACCCCATGGACAAGGCCTTCGGAGCCCAGGGATGTTCCTCTTGCCAGCCTCCTTCCATGTGCAAGTTTCTCAGAGGCTATTTAGCAGCCACTGGAAAGACTTCATCCCCAAAAGACCCGTCCCTTACTACAGGCAGTGTTCCTTCATCTCTTCACCCCCAAGGTGCACACAGAGCCCAGCAAGGCTGACAACCATGATAAGAAGCTCTGGCACAGCAGCTATCCAAGTAAAAACATATGATTAGATTTTTATTTTCATCCCACAAATACTGTGAGAGGCTCAAATGCTGGGTTTGCGTTCCGCTTGTTCCTACATTCACAGTGTTGCTCCCAACTTCTACGTCTTCCTTGGTGCACACCGGCAGGGCTGCGCATATACACTGTGAAATCCAGGCAGGCTCTGAGGCCAAGCCCATTGTAAATCCACCCAGAGGAAAGCACAGTTTGTGCACATTTGTGGCACATTTCCTGCAGCTTATGGCAGACCATCCAAAACTTGAGAGTGTTTTTGAGCTGCTACTTCCCTTGGAGAGTCACTAGTTTTTGAGTTTTTATGCTGTCTTCTCATATTTTATGTCTTCTGAGGTATTCCAAGAAGCTATACTAACTAATTAAGCAGCTCCTACAAAATGAAGGTAGACCCCTTGTACACTTTTTCCTCCTACAAGGAGAGGGGACCTGGGCAAGTCAGCTCATTAGCTGGATAGGAGTGACAGAACTGCTATATTATTGTAGCTCTTACTTGAAATATTTCAAATCTAGGAAGTTTGGAATAATACTGAAAAAGTAAAGAATGAACAAATCACGTTTTAATCATGTTCCTTGCATATTTGAATATAAATACCATCTGTGCACATACTTTCATGTGCATACATACACACAAAGTGACGGAGGCTCTAAAGACATAAATATACCACTGGCACTCTGAATTTATGAAATCAGGTCAAGGGTAATATTAGCAAGGAACAATTTTATAATTAAAAAAATTATAATTAGATTCTCCACCCCCCACAAAAAATCCCTGCTTTTTGTTAAGAAAAAAAAAAGGTAAATCGAATAGCTAAGTTCTGAGAGGACATCCTTGCTAGCTTTACACATACACACTACATCATATAGGTACTTCCATGCTTAGTACATGACAAATGCAGTATTCTTTTCAGATGCTGCATTTGCTCAAGCAAATAGATGAAAAATCAAAATAAACTTTATGCTTGCCTGAAGTGACGGATGAAAACTACTACTGGGTCAGTAAGAACATGGACTGTCACAATCAGTAAGAACAGGGACAAGCAGGCAGATTTTACGGTCAAAGTATCTGGTGCCATCATTTTGCATTTGCATTTTTAACAGCACAGTGTCCCAGCATGCATACTGCTTAAAGCATCGGTTTGGTATGGCTGAACTGTGTGACATTTCAATGTTCTGCTTCTCCAGCAGGGAAAGTCAGGTGGCACCACTCTGGAGTACCACAGCATCACAGAGAGAGCATTCATGGCTTGTGCCCCTTCAGACTGCCCAGACAGGGCCCAGCTCCCATGCCACTGCCCTGCTCAGCTGAGCAACTTCAGCAGCTCAAAGGAAGAGTTTCCAGTCACATCTCTGACATGCCAAAACAGACAGCTACACTACTCTTGTTCTCCTCAGGAGATCCTCCTTATAATAACCTTCTTGCTGAAGCTACATATTTATTTAGACCTGATTATATAATCTGATTATATACCAGATTATTACCTACTCTGAAAGTTTTTAGATTTTTTGTATTTGTATTCACTTTACACATGTACTACAAACAAAGACTGCATAGATAAATAAATAACTACTTTTTACTTATAAAGGTAATAAAACCCATAAGACAATAGCACACTCAGAACTCAGTTAAAATTGTGTCACAGGAAAGCATTATTTTGCTGGATACTCTTACATTCTTAGAAGAAATCTCCAGAAATCCATTAACTAGATGCCATCTGAATTCAATGAAACAACTATTGTTTTACTCAAACATCAGCTATTCTAGCCAATAGTATGTACCACCTACACATGGATATGTAACTTAGGAAATGTCACCTCCTTTCTCTCCTTGAGCGCCTCATCACTCTGACCTCTTCTGAAATTACATGTGGTTTTCTGTTTAAATAATTAAAATCCACATGCTGTTCATTTGCATTTAAGTAAGTTACTTGCATTATAAATCCTGGTTCATCTGAGAGAAAGTTCTAAATTCACTTAATATCCTCAGTAATTGGGCTTTCTATGGTGACAGGTTCTCGTTTTATGAACATTTATGTAATTCTGGTTTTCACTTGTACTGGCATCTGGTTTCAAAAAAGATTACATTGAATACAATTCTAGCCACTTTCAGCGCTATGGCAAAAGATACTCAAAAACACTATGAATCTGTTCCTGTTCTTATTTAGTACACCAAAGCAGAAATAAATTTAACTGTCAGGGCAAAGAACTGTAACACAAGTGCAGTTCATACAGACACGAGGTGGTAGAGTGAAGAACTAGTTTCTATTCGCCATTATTTTTCTTTCTAGAGGAAACTTTTACTTCCAGGAAGTAAACATTTATTTAACATGTCAATCCTTTGCACAATAGTCAAATAAGAAGTATTTGAGTCCAATACTTTATGTTTGAGGCTAATAAAATGCTATTCACCAAGTCAACATTCTTTTTTTTTTTTAATTACCAATTCAGTTCAACTAAAAAACCCCACAACAAAACAAGCAAGGGCATATCCAGCTGTCACCACAAACCACAGAGTTAACCATTCAAAGCTAAACAAGAACTTACTCACAACAACCACAACGGAATGATGCTGAAAGGTGATTATATTTGGCACCTCCGTATTTACTTCTCCTTTTGCATCATTCTTTATATACCTCTAGAGCAACAATAAAAAACAAAACAAAACATCCCCTCCAACTTCTTTTGGACATCCCCCCCAACTTCTTTTGGACTTACGCAGTCAATTTTGCATTTTTTTTAAGACTTTTTTTGATAAAATATACTCTTTGATCCCTTTTGTATAGGGCTGGACTGTATGAAAATCTATAATGAAAAAATCTGGGAAATCCAAGAAGATATTAAAAATGTTCTCTTTATTATAAGGCTTGTTCTAGGAGAAAGAAAGGCAGGCAGAACGAAACATGCAATAGTTCATATGACTAGAAAATAGCCCACACCTTTTAGATATTCCTAAAAAATCCCCATGTCATAACACTCCTATTGCTCCAAAGGCCTTGAATCTTGTGAAATAAAGTTGATTTTATGGAGAGTACAAATGCTGAAAACACTAAAAGTTTTCAAAACAAAGAATAGAGACAGACACCATTTTTCTCCACTAACGCCACAATTTCTAACCATCTGTGTGGGGTCCCTCCACACAGCTTTCCCTACTGGTCTGCAAAATTTGCAAAATCACCACCAAGCACAAAGGCGCACGCCTTCACCCAAACCCTCCAGCAGCTGTCCAGCCTCATCCGCAGGTTTCAGCACTGTGTGTGCCAGCAGAGGAGAGCTGTGTGTGGCCGAAACAATTTCTGCCTGGGACATGACAGTGGGAGCTGCCAGCCAGCTCTCCCCAGTCAGGCACAGCCTGGCCCTTAGGGAGGGAGTACCGGGAAAGTGCCCTTCCTCCACCCACTGACTAGAAGCTGACAAGGCAGTTCCCTATAGAGGTCATGGTGCAGAATTTATTTCTGGAGAGTTTTAAGCTCCTTCCCCAGCCTTCAAGTGCAAGCAACATAGAGCCATTTGGCTGCTGTCACACTGAGGAGCAAGAGGTGTGTAAAAAAGGACAAGGATGACACTTTCAGCACAGCAGCCAACCCTTAGTCCACACTTTGCAACGCTTATTTTCAAGACAATGGGAAGCAGAAGACAATGTGATAACCAGGAAATTCTGAACTATCCTTTTTTCCTGTGGTCATTTTTCAGGTTTTGGGATATTTTGCTGACTCCAACTATCGAGAAAGAAGAGAGAGAGAAAGGAGAGAGAGAGAGAAAGGAGAGAGAGAGGAGAAAGGAGAGAGAGAGGAGAAAGGAGAGAGAGAGGAGAAAGGAGAGAGGAGAAAGGAGAGAGGAGAGAGAGAGGAGAAAGGAGAGAGGAGAGAGAGAGGAGAGAGAGAGAGAGAGAGAGAGAAGAGAGAGAGAAGAGAGAGAGAAGAGAGAGAGAAGAGAGAGAGAAGAGAGAGAGAAGAGAGAGAAGAGAGAGAGAAGAGAGAGAGAAGAGAGAGAGAAGAGAGAGAGAAGAGAGAGAGAAGAGAGAGAGAAGAGAGAGAGAAGAGAGAGAGAAGAGAGAGAGAAGAGAGAGAGAAGAGAGAGAGAAGAGAGAGAGAAGAGAGAGAGAAGAGAGAGAGAAGAGAGAGAGAAGAGAGAGAGAAGAGAGGAAGAGAGCCCAGCTGCTTCAGTGTGTGTCTTACCCTACAGATCCATCCACCACTGGAAGCCTTCGAGCATTAGTAAAAGGGTAACCACTGCACCCTCCCAGGCTGATGAATTACACGTGCACATCCAGTATAATCAACACCTCACACTAATTACCAATTATCTAAAACACTTAAAAAGTGTTTGCCATGAGGAAGTCAATTGTCTCTTTAAACATGATCTCCAAAATCATGTAAGCATTCCGACATTTATTAGACGAGGAAGGATGCTGGTCCTCTAATCTCTGCCACATGGGAACAAGTGTCATAAAAGACAATTGAAGCGTTTTGGGGATGGTCTTTATATTGTTGCAGTTCTGGGAAAATGTTATCTACCAAACTCTAGGTTTATCAACTCAGATAAAGCAATTTTGTTGACTAAAATATGCAGTTAAAGACTACCTTCTCAGTATGGCTGACAAAGCACAAAGCTAAGGAAATGTGTTTTAGACAACAGACCAGTGTATCCCAGATGGCCTGTGTTATTCCCTGATACAAAATCTAAGATGAATGTTTCTGCCCAGATAAATATGAATCTTTCTTGACTGTCATCAGAGACCGCCTCTTTTGTTGGTCAAGTTTTCTCACGCCATCTTAAGAGCTTTCTTTATTTCTAAAGATGAAGAAATAAAGGCTTCTGCACAAGTTTTCAACTACTAGCACTTCTGTGTAAGTATCATGTAACTTCCCTTCAAACAGCCAAATTCTTTCTTCCCCAACAAAAATTTGGTAAGTCAGAAAATTCAGAGAGGGATTCCTACACTTTAGTAAGAAATTTCCAAAGTATGAACATAACAAAAAGAGAAATTTGAGTTGTGAGTGCAAAATTGTTCCTGCAATCTGTTTGCAGCAGAAAACAAGAAAAAATGCACACTATTAGCATAAAAATATGGATTTTTACACTATGCAGCTTACAGTCAATAACTAAATTTCAACTACCAGAACTTCAAAAAAAAGAGCAAACCTTGTTGCAACTAAGAGGACTAAAGGTATGTTCAGGGTATTTGCAGGGGAAAACCCCTAAGCAACCTACGACCTCTCCCCAGTTTTGCAAGCATTATTTTCTTCTATATACTGACTCCTCTCATGTCAGTAGTAAAGAAAAACCAATCATTTTTTAAAGAAATTAAGTTACTGAAGAGTTTGGAAAAAGAAATTAAAGAAAGTAATAATGACCTCAGGAAAGGTTAATCATACCCCTCCCCTGCTCTTTTTTCCTGTGATCCTTATTAAGGATTTTTTCTGCCATCCTTACTCTTTAAGCAGTCCCAACAGATTACTGCAAAGTATGGCCTTATTAATATGAATGAGGGTAAAAAACTGAGAGTAGACATAAAGTATAATGCATATCCATTTTAATAATTTTAGAAGTATTCTTGAAAAACAAGGAATAGGAATAAAGAATATCAAATGCTTTCCAAAATTCTCTGCCTATCACTTAATCAAAGTACATAAAATGTTTCTTAAGATCAGAGAGAGTCTAAGAAGAGAGTTACCATGGTGTGACCAGTTACCATATATTAGCTGCTCCACAGTGGTTTCTGCATGGGTAGTGCAGTTACCTGGAAATGTCAAGTGTTATCAAACTGATTTGTTAGTCCTTTTTTATTTCAGTAAATCTTGCTGCACTACACAGCTAATGAGAAGATTAAACACCTTTAAACACTGTCCTAAAAAGTGACTTCACCTATATTATACCATATAAACAAATGAAGAAAAATGTATTTGAAGAACGATATATATAACTTTATAGAAACTAATTCATTTTTAAACTGAAGTATCAGATGAAAATAGAAGAAGACTTAAATTTTTACTAATTTTCTGATTCCATTCTATTGCAGCTCTGTTACAAGTTTATTATTGCACTTCTATTGCAGTTACAAGTTTATTATTAACCTGCTTTTTAACTTCTACTTGAGAAACAATTCTTTGGCAAGCTATTTCGTTATGTCACACAACTAGGCATACAGGTCATGATCCCATTCCTTCTCAACAAAGAGGTGAAACATATATTTACCTGAATGAGAACACTTCAGCACAGTGTGGTTACAGCTGCTGTGTGTGATGTACCAGTCCTCTGAACAGTTCCTTATGCATGTGTTTATGTTACTGTTGTTAATTCTCATAACAAAAAAAAAGCACTTATTCTATTCACTAAACAATCAAACAGACCAGTTATTAATTACTTTTAAAGACTACTGGTACCTAACCAACAAGCACCAATTTCAGCACTGTTTTTCTTGAGGCTTTTTGCCTCCCTATAAATCTCATCTGCATGCCAGATTTTAGTGAAACTTAGAAAAAAAATCCACATACCATTTTTCTACATGAGCTATCCATTTCAAATCAGTTACTAAAATGTTACCTTCGTTGTTGCTTGGCACACTTAAGATTTTTAAACAAAATGCAGTATCAAGAGCAGAGAAGAAGCTCCATTCTGACTACACCTCCACCCTGCCATTTGGATTTATTCAAAACTCTGCTTACAGGCATTCCATGATCACACACATTCCTTTTTGACTCCATACTCTCCACAAGAAGTTGTGTTAGGCTATCTTCAGTAAAAGATAGATACTGTGACAGCAACCTGGGAAGAAGTAAGCACAGAAGCAAGGACTTGTACATTATAACTTCCAATAACCCAAAAACTTTTGCTCTCAAACAACACATGACTGCAGACAATCTAGTATTTGCTAAACTCTGGAAGGTATGTGAAATTTAAAACGAAAGTTTTACATCTTCAAAGCCCTAAATGCTGTGGCCTAAAGCCAAAATTAAGTACCTTAAATTCTTCTCTTCCCTTGCACAGGTATTTTCTGACTTACCAAGACTGAAATGCAACAATTTCTATTTCTGTAGAAGAACAATATACAGACTTTATGTTGGAAGACACTTATAGCACTGGGTTTCAGACTGCAACTAGTGAAAGCCACTGCATCACCAAGGTAACTTCCTAGGACAAGGAGAGAGCTCTTTTAAGTCAACTACTGACACATGGCTATTGATTCATATGCAATACTGTACATATTATTTAAGACTGTACTATCATGAACCAGTTATTAAACAAAAATACTGATTTGACTTTTGCAAGGAAGGATTGCTAACATAATGCTACATGAATAGATGTATCTTTTCATATATTTTACCAGCAATTTCAGGTAGAATCTAATGCATCATATAATTACACTATGATTTGTTTGCTTGAACTGATCATCTTTGAAATGAAATAAGCTTTTCAAAAAGCAAATTTATACAAATAAATTTCCTGTCTCTTTACTAAATTAAAATTTTCTTTCCCAATTTTACTGGTAGCCAAAAATCTCCTGAGGAATGTGTGAAAGATAAATGTACATCAAGTTAAAGGCATCTAGCTCAGTTTAAAGCATGAAAAAGTTCCATATGGAATAATTTTGTAGACACAAAACCAACATACGGGAAAGCCAGCATCAAACTTCTCATTCTAATAGCTCTGTTGTGCAGCTACATAAAATCTATAGGTCAAAATTATTTTAAAGATTGCCTAAATTTACTTACACATGCAAAGAGAGACAGAAGGATAGCTATTCTTTTCCTTCCAGAAAAAAATCAGCCTAGAAGGATTGTATTTTTCCCTGCTCAATTCCTTGATTTAAGATCAAAAGCATCTGTTAAAATCTATTTTTCTGATGCTTCTGTTGAAGAATATTGGTATGAATTGATAGTAGCTGCTATCATTAGCTGAAACAAGAAGTCAAATAAAACAAAAAGGACTGATAATTTAGATGTTAACAAAGATACTGCCTAACCAAAGAATAAACACTTTTCTGATCAATTAGTTATGTTGCAATTTAAACCTACTGCAGGGTCCAACATCGAAAGCAAAGCAAAGGAGGAGTGAAATGTCATTAATGGTTCAGACAATTTAGAACAAAAAAGACCATAAAGAGGACAACTTAATCCAAGTTTTTGCACATAATGGACTAATTACTTCTGGCACTGAAACATAGAAAAAGAGAGTAAGTAGCTCATGTTCTTCATGAAAATCAGACTTAATCAGAAGATGTTTCTCAACATAAATCAATCTACTTCAAAGAATTAATATTTCATTATCGCTCAGCAATTACAGGGAAAAGTGAAATGTGAGTTCCATCACTTTCATGCAAAGTAACAGCCAATTCCTAAGACCAGATTCATGTATATAAAATGCTATTGGGAGACGCTTTGCAAGCACAAATCTCTGTTCAGTTGAAGTGCCCTTAGCAGCTCTGAAAATTACAGAAGTATAGAATCATTTAGGTTGGAAAAGACCTTGAAGATCACCAAGTCCAACCATTAACCTAACACTGCCAGGTCCAGCACTAAACCACATTCCTAAGCACTGTCCAAGGATGCTGACTTGATCACTTCCCTGAGCATCTTGTTCTAGTATTTGACAACTCTTCCCATGTATAAATTTTTACTGACACCCCATCTAAATCTCCTCCAGCACAACTTGAAGCCATTTCCTCTTGTCTATTACTTGTTACTTGGAAGATTCCCACCTTGCTACAACCACTTTTGGGTAGCTGCAGAAACCCCCTGAGCCTTCTTCTCTTCAGGCTAAACAACTAACCTGTAGACATAGTGAAGCTCCTACCTGAAACCACCTGCCAGAGTGTCCCATGTCCCTGTGGGTGGACATATACTAGTGTTTATTTCAAAAGTGCTCTTCTGAACCTAGCTTAAACTTCCTCAACTCCTTCAAGGACTGTGCTCTTTCCCACTGCTATCAAAGTATCCCCAGGTGAGAACATGGATTTCTTTAGAACGAAGCAAGCAAAAATTGAAGTTAAGGACCACAACTAATCATTCCAACTACAAACAGGCATTTAGTCCCTAGGATCAGATTAGACCTGGCTAAAGTAAAAAAAAAAACAAACCCTTGGACATTGGGTTCTCCACACCTATTGTTTTATCCTAGAGATCCACTCTCATTCACAGTATTTGCTAACTCAGGAATGGCCTTTCTCTGCACTCCCCCACCTATCACCACAGGGATAGTAATTATGAACCCTATGGAGGTGACAGAGTGACTGATTAGCTAGTAGGTGGGCAATATTTTGAAAATCTGCAGTGCTATGTGGCTATTCCCTCTTATTACAAATACTCTTGTGCAGGTACCATCCAATAAGACAGTAGCGTATAAACAAGAAAACCCCTATCTGGAACACCCTTGGTTTCTCTCCAGCACAACTTTGATCCACTTGCTGAAGCCACTCTGGTGACAGCAGCTTTATTTCATGGAACTTAACAATGATATGATGTGTCCAGTCAAAGCATATGCATTGATTTTAGCTAGGATGCTGTTCAGTTCAGCAGAAATCTGTCCATATAATATAAGCTTTTCTGGATCTTAAAATGTTATTTATCAGTCAGGATCCAAAAACCCATGAACAACGAAATGACTCCTCAATAGTACTGCTATACACAACAGAAGCAACAAGTACCTACTGCTGTTCTCATGCATCTCCTGCTTATTTATTCTTGCTTAATAAAACCAAAGACAATATAAAGAATCTATTAATAAGTACTTTAAAGATTGCAATTTTGTTAATTACTATCTTTCATGTTTCATTTTGGCACTGTACTTATGCTTCCAGAGTTCCTTACCTCCTAGGTTTTGCAGTATGGCAACAGCCCCAGGGGGCTCACCTGAGGAGTCCAGAGCAAGCCTCACATAGTGTGAGGACATTTTCTCTGCTTCAAAATACAGCTACAGGAGAAAACAACCCTTCCTACTTCAAACAGCTTTCTGCTTAGCTTAGTCACAGACAGCTAGAAGACTACTAGAAGACTACACAGAAGAACTTTAATTACCTTCTCTTGTTTGGCAAAACAAACTCCCAGTTTTAACCTCTCAAGAAAGATAACCTGCTGTCCAACTACACTACCATGTATCACCCATCCATGTGTTGAAAAGCAGGATGTATTGTCAGATGAAGGAAGGAAAGTGATCACGTTCTCACCCTTGATCAAAAGTTAGTCTCAGCTTCTGATCCTGCCAGTTCTAGCTAACTAGGCACATGCTTACTCATTCACCCAGTTCTCTCGGGGCTTCTAAATCAGGTCAAAGGATTGATAAGTACTTCAGTGCTTGCTAGCAGAGGTCACCATTCTCTCCAGGAAACCTGCAATCCCTCTGCACAGATTCTTCACCTGGGCAGTATGGCATGATGAAGATGAACATAAACCATCAGGTGGTCCAAGCATGTCAAAAGTTGCAGTTTGAAAAACCAGTGACTAAAGAAGCTAGATGTACTGCAAATAAATTAATGAATTTCAATGCTCTTAAACAGATGTTTAGTAGAGTGACAGGATCTTTCATGTACACATTCAAAAATATTAATCAAAATTACTTCCAATTACCAGTATGACTACATGGGTTAGACTAAATAAAAGAGAACATTAAAATACATTTTACAGTAAGGTTTCTCAAAAAGTTAACTACTGGTGCCATCAAAAACATAAGTACCTGATTGTACACGATAGAAAGAACGAAAAGGAACTTCTATAAATAGTCACTTTTTATGGAATTGTAACAAGATGTTCCCAAGATATTAAAATATGAAGTTTAGTTCAGACATTAAGGCAGTATTGGCTAAGACATGAAAAACTTACTACTCCTAGGCAAACATTTCCAGTCCAATGTAAACTAAAATCCACCTCTCTGGTACCTCAGTCTCTTTTCTATCTCATAGTATAAACTGGGTGACATGCTAGAGGGGGAAGCAGTATCACCTATGAAAGTAACAGCTACTGCCTTTCTACTTTCCCTACTTTAAAATTTAGTTTCAGTATGACACTTTCCTAAAAAGAAAACCTATTGTGTGAAGGTAAGATAATGATCCACGAAGCCCTGAATTCAAGCTTTATCATTTAAGAAAGAATCATGCATTATGATCAAACTGTAGTAATTATTTAAGTGAATCGCAGAAAACCAGCAAAATTGGCAACGTGCTGTCATTTCCAGGTAATTTACAGCATCAGAAGCATTACAAAGTAAACTAAAAGAAAAAAAAAAAACTCAACCAAACCCAACCCTAGATCAGTCTGAATCATAATTTTGTTTGAGAAATGATGATACGGATTCATTAATTGAACCCAGAATAAAGCTTGGTGTCATTTCCAGTATAATTCTGAAATGTAATTCATAACACCATAATTACAAAGACATTACTGGGCAGAACAAGCAGCTCAAAACACTTAATTACAGAGATACCATTAATTTGAGAAAAAGAAATACTCCTAGGTGACTTTCATGTCACAACATAGAATCAGAAAAAACCTTGCTTGCTGAGGGACTAAAAAATAATCTACCTTGCTTGCTAAAGGACTGCCTGAAATTGAGAAATAGATCACTGTGAAGGCAATAAACTTCACAATTTGCATTACAAGCTGTTCAGGAAGGTTTTCTGCCTCAAAAGAACTTCATCAGAAAATCATTTTTCCCCTCTCTGTGAAAGCAGATTTATTAAAAAGGCAAGTCCAAAGGAAGAATGGCAGGAAGGCTTATTTTTTATTTACAATTAATTTACAATTGCAAAACTGTGAATTTCATTTACAACTGCAAACTTGATATATTTCAAGGTAGCTCCATAACACGGAAGAGGGCTGGTTTGTTTTGTTTTCTGGGATTTGTTTGGTTTTTCTAAGGATGTGGGGGTTTTTTTCTTATTTTCTGGTTTTGATTTGTTTTTTTTTATTTTAAACATACCTTATTCTGAGGGCAAGTGGGTAAGACTAAAAGACAAATCTTTGTAGGAGGCAAAGGCTTTTGTACATTTAAAGCAGGCTGTTAAGGACAGGGGAAAAGAAAATCCAGCATTCAAATGGCTTTTCCCTTCTTTCCATTTACTGGTTTTCGCAAAGAGAAGAAAATAGTGTACTCCCAAACAGCTGACTCATTACTGGCATTACCTCAGGAGAGCCTGGAAAACAACTTGCCATCATTTGATTTTACAGGCTAAGATGCAAAGAAATCCAACAGGTTGAGAGCTCCAAAAACAACCAAAATCCAACATCAAACAAACAAATTCCCAATACTACACAGTGTTATGACAAGAGGAAAATAAACCCAAGAGTTGATTTCCAAAAGGTAACATCAAAAGTAACATTTATAGAAAGTAACAGCAAAGATCCAAGCACAACTACACGCTCATTTGCTAAGGTCCAGCCCTCCTCACGAAAAACAGTGCTGAGTTTCTATAGGACCACTGAGCACCAGTCTTAAAAACAGAGACCTACGGATGGGGCCAAGGTTCCAACTCGAGTGCAACCTGACAAATGTCTCACATCTCCCTAATTGTACTGAATGAGATGTTTTGCCATAAAACCATGCCAATTCCTCCCTGCAGCACAGCCAAGGCAGACAGATAAGGTGTGCTTCACAGCCTCCTCATGCTTCACTGTCCCAGATACCACAGCAATCAGTGGACACCAAGACAGCAGATATGGAGATGGGACACTGGAGATACGATGTACCACATCACTCAACTGTAGGGTACAGGCTCCTCTTCAAACACTAGCTAGGAGGAGCATTCTTAAAGAAAGAAATAAGGACAGAGCAGGACTCACTTTGGAAGCAGGTGCCTCTCTGCTTAAAAGCCTCTATCCTGCCCCACCATTCCCAAAATTCCCCTATGGGAAGCCACCAGGCCCTCCAGCAGGCACAAACATACTAAAAAGCAAAGTCCTGTCCGCTTAGACAGTAAAGCTCTGCCAAGAGCCAAGGCAGGTGCTGGTTGCTTTGCTATTCCAGTACCCAGCCTAAGCATGGCAGGGCTATAGACTGGTAGTACATGCACTTCTTCCTTACAATCTTGTCAACCTTGACTGAACAAGCTGATTATTTCAAAAAGTTATTTATATGTATTTTAGAATACACATATTTGGTGCACAGCACCTTTGTAGAGAATCACAAGTTTTATCCATTTCTTTCTCTCATGAATGTACACACCGAGAATTAACATTCACCTCTGCAAATAATCTTCTGACTTTGCAGCACAATACTACCAGTATTTTGTGGGTAGGAGAAGAGACTATTTTTCTTTCTGCTACTTTATCCAGAAGTAATTTTGTCTTCTACAAAAAGAATTTGCTGACAACAGACAGACCATCTTTTTGAGCATCACCAAAACAACAGTTTGTGATCGCATCCATGTGCCACTTACCAGGATGTGCTGGCACTGATCTGGGCTTACATGCACAGTGAGTATCATGCACCTAGTTTACAACATGGTCTCAGGATGTTGCCAAAGTGTGTTTTTACAACTTGGAGGGTTTCAATCCTGCTGTGTCTACTTAGTTTATAATAACATGTCAAACCCCTAAAACCATGACTACCCTATATAATGATGCATACTGATGTGACATTACCAGGAGCACTGAGACTGGATCAGGCTCAGAGGCTGCCCAGCCGACAATCAACAGCTTGAAGCTACAGCCTGTGTCAGTCCTGTAGCTATTCAGGGATCAGCTGAAAGACAGCCCTATATTAGCCCACAATTGAGGGTAATGAGCTATCTTGCTGTCTTCTCAGACTGACTTAAGCTGCACAGGTGGCTGTTCTGAGAAAAGCATGCTGGCATACTGCCACTGCAAGAATTCTGATCCGCAAAACTAGTGGTTCAGGATTTCACTGATTCCCCCTCAGGTAACTGGTCACAGTGGTCCAGGACTACTCAGGTAACTGGTCACAGTGGTCCAGGACTACTTACCAAATGATACTTACAAGCACTGATAAGCAAGTGTAGCATAATGAAATATAAATCCCATAGGATTTCCCCCCCATTGTATGATTAAAGGTCAGGGTCACCTGGTGACTCAGCTGACCCAATGCTGCAGCACAGTTACTGTATTTCACAGAAACACAAACTGGTTGAGGTCAGAAAGGATCTCAAGCAGGGTCACAACACGCTGCCCAGGACCATGTTTTTTTAATAGAAGGCATACGCTACAACCACCCTGGGCAATCGGCTCAGTCATCCTCACAGTGAAAAAGTATTTCCTGATGTTCAGAATCTCCTGTGTTTCAGCCTCTGTCCATTGCCTCTTGCCCTATCACTGGGCATGACTGAAAAGAGCCAGGCTCTGTCCTCTTTGCAAGTTCCCTTTGGGTACTTACACGAATTGGTAAGATCCCTCCCTGAGTCTTCTCCTCTCCTGGCTGCACAGTCCTAGCTCTCTCAGCATTTCCTTACAGTGAACTATTCAAGTCTCTTCATTACCTTAGACACTCCTTGCTTGAACCCCTCCAGAAGTTCCACACCTATCTCTCTTGTACTGGTGAGCTTAACCTCAGACTCATTGCTCAACAAGCAAGAGGCAAAGAGGGCTAAGTGCTCTCTCTACTTGATAAGGAAACTTTTTCCCCAGAGTGTTTGGGCTGCATCTGCGTCAGTACAGTGTCAAGGCCTGACCATGCTTCAGCTGTGTTAATGCACATCTGAAAATTATGTAAGACCTTTCAGAGCTCTATAGGTACACAAGAAAACACAGTCGCACAGGTAAGCAGGGGTCCTATATCCTATAGGCCTCAAGTTCTCATTTTTATATTTTTATATTCTCAAATTCTCAAGATTAGATCTATTTATGAAAGTCTGCCAATCTAGATGAGGGTAAGTGGAGGAAAGTACCCGGTAAGTATCCCAGACTATTCCAACCGCGGTTGAGTCCTGGAACACCCAGTTCTTTCTTGATATCAAGAAGTATTCACTTTCCCAGGATAAATCTGATTCCTCTGCAGAAGATGCAGGACTTCTTACAGCAGGCCTCTAAAGCCAGCATTCCTAAAGATACAACATAAAGCTGTTTTCATATTTCACACAAGAGCTAAGCAGCTGCTACCAGCATTCACCAAGCATTGACCCTTACACAAAAGCACTGGTGTGCAGTCTGTACAGTCAGACAGTGCTCCCAAGATGGATGAGCCATGACCACTGTGCATGCAGTACACAAGAGAAGCCAGCAGGCACTGAGATGTAGGCACAGACCACTGGGATTCTTACATCATCACACTCTATTTGGATGCAAGCAAGACCCTGCAAATAGCTCAAAGGGATTGTTGAACATTACTTAATAGATGTAATGACAGCAATATGGAAGTATGCTGAAGTATGCTCCATCCGAGTAATTACTCTGAATCTTGTATATTATAAATACCTAAACACCTAACATTGACAACTCCTGACACCTAACAAGTTTAAACATTACTGTGCTATACTAGAATGAAACAGAAAAACCTGGAGGTAAACTACTGGATGGGAAAAGAATACACGACAGACTTCTGGGCAGGAGACTAGAACCTGGATTTCTGTGGAAGATGGAAGTTGCAGAATTTGGGCGATTTCCATTGTAAGAAGAAGAAAAGCATTCTGAAAGGCGGGTTGGCCAGAGAGGTCAGAGTATCCTTGCACTGCTGAAAGTGAAGGGAAGGATGGGGAGCAGAGTGCAATTATTTAGCAGAAAAATCGAAGAAGGATTAAAATTAAATGAATAATCAAATAAAATTGAGAGGTTGAACCGTTTGTTCAAAAGGCAAAATATTCTAGACAGGCGACAAACCCACAGAATTGCTGATATATAGATGTTGATTTGAAGAAGGAGGTATAACTAAAGAAAGAATTTACCTAGTTGAAGTTTACAGTGGCTGGATTTATTTTACACTTCAGAATTGTCTGGCAGCTAGAGATCTTCACATTTTTGGTTTAAATTCTAATAGAGTAAAACTGAAACAAAAGCTGATGGCATAGCAGCCGACAGTCTCAGGTAAGGGCAAGCAAGTGGAGTTCCTCTAGTGCTTTCATGAAGATGGAGAAGTATGACCTCCTAAGGCCATGTAGCTGACACTAAAGGTCTCAAGCAAATTACCTTGGTATTTCTGCAAGTTTAAAAATTGTGATTCCTAAACCAGAAAAGCACCATACAGAAATACTTCTTAAGAAAAGGGGCATGTGTCAGAACCACAGTCAAAAGCAACTGCAGGAGCATATGATTATGACTGTACACCATCTGCTATGTGTAAATGAGCAAATTTCAAAACCAGTAGTAAAGGCACATTATAAGCACATTGTGTTCATGAGAGCTACTTTAGCAAAAACCTGACAGAATTGCAAGTGTAAGTTACTGGATTTAGATTTAAAACAGGAACAACTGGGAGTAATTTCAGAACATTTCATGAAGCAGCCTAGACAGCCACAATTATACAAAGAAAAAAGAAAAGCAATAAAACTAGCGTGGATAAGAGAGGAAGTATAAAAAGAAAATTGAAATAGGCAAGCCAAAAACATGGGAAATCTCAACTCTTTTTAAGAGAAAAAGTCAAATTATGACCTCTGGGGCTCCACGTAAAACCCCACTTTTTCTTAATGACAAGCCACACTGGTTCCTTATGAAACTGTTGCTGTAGAATACTTAATATTTATTAACACAGAAAAACACTCATGTAATTTTCTTTTTTTTTTTTCTTTTAGGGAAGCACAGACCACATTTGCAATAATGAAAGAGTGCCCACTGAAGATGAACAACACAGAGGATTTATTCAAGTCAGAATGGCAGTCAGACAGTCCAAAGGTTTTAGAAGGACTGGCTAGGAAGGCATACTGACTTGAAACTCTCAAATTATCACCCAAAAAAGCCCAAAAGATGAAAAAGAGGTGAGGGAAGAGGAGAGATTGCATACCAAGACTGATGGAGTTACAGTATTTGGATGGTTAGCTGTCAAAGTTAGTGGTTTTGAAGAACTAAGCATCTGCTAAGTAACTGATCATACAATAAACCAACACTGCGTGCATTCAGTAACAGTTGCTTAAACAGTTAAGTAGTAAACTACACAGGCAAAAATCCTCAGCAGACAGCCGTCTTCCAAACAGGATCCCAACAATATTAAAACTTAAAAGAAACCTTAAAAATCTTCACCCATGAGATAAAATAAAAACATAGAATCATTACTGCCAGTACTTGTAGGTGATGCAAAAGCTGTGAACTGGTAAACAATGATGATGATATGATGCTGAAAACTGTATCAGAATAATCTGTAAAACAGAAAGAGGCAAATACTGTGTATCCAAATCCTGTTAAAAATAAACTTGTTAAACAATTACTAAACCCACCCTAAAAAGCAATTATTTATAAAAGCATTTAAATTACAGCAGTCATCTAAACATGAATAGTTTAATGTCATGGCTCAGTAGGCTGTTACACTCCTTGAACACACCTCAACAATGGTACTCCACCTAGCAGTACTTATATACTTGTAATAGAAAGTATATATAGGTGGCCATTGAATCTTAGTATGTATTGTATAGGTGGCCTTTGAGCCACAGTAAAATCTATGTATTGTATACGTGGCCTATGAGTCTCAGTAAAATCTATGTATTGTATAAGTGGCCTTGCCCCAGTCCTAGTTGTTCTAAATGGGCTGCAGCTGTGATGTCCTTAACTGGGTGGCAGCTGTGGCTAATGAGGCTAACTGGGATAAAAGGGGGTGGCTTGGCTGGTCAGGGAGAGCCTTGGAGGAGCCCTGATGGAGAAGCAGGAACAACACTGCTGTGAAGAGCTGCTTGTAAGAAAACCACCCAGAAGGTATGGGACTCTAGAAATATGATAACAACAAGTATATACATATCACTGTTCAATTCTCATGATCTCTACTTTAGTACTAACCTTGAATTGGGAAGAACTCAAAAACCAGCTACAAAAACAGTTACAGGATCATAAAATCCACTCTACAGTTACAAAGTTAGAACTGAACTATGGAACCATCCAGACTGAACCCCAAGATACTGGAGTATTTTCTTTCTAGTGTCAAAATGGATAATAAATGAAATGTTCATGGTTATGATGAACTTAAAAAAATGAGTAGTCCAGTAATTTTACTTCTTATGCTTTATCTAATGTCAGAAAATAAAATCCAGAATATATTAAGAAAGAGCTTATCAAACAGGCCGCTGGTGTTTTGTGCAACCATGCATTTTGGTTCAAAAAAACACGTATCACCTTAAAGACACCCATACTCAGAAAAGAAAACCTCATCATGTATACCCACAAAAAGAAACCTTCTAAACCCACAAAAAAGCCAGAGTTACTGAGTACAGTGATATATACAATTAACATCACTATACTCAAACAACAGTCTAGATTTGTAGGTTGAAATACTGTTTTAAATAAGACTGAACTCAGTTAACAAATAAACATTTCTCTGTCTTATAGCTCTGTTTTGACTACTTCTGCAGAGTTTTGATCCTCTGTACACCTAAAAAAACCTGCAAAGAAATGGCAAGGTGTAAGAAAATTCCATGTCACTAACCAGAAGTAGCTTGGCATCATATAAACAAGACAAAACTAACAGGTAAGAAGGTGATCACATGTTTCTGCAGCTACAGATTATTCCAGTAAATTGTGTCACAACTTGAAAATAACTAAAATATAAAGCAAAAGCATTACAAAGTAATTTCATGACAGTTTCCCCCCTTTTAAGTGATTCTAACAAAAGACTATGTCCTAGCAGCCTGACAGATCATAGTCATATATAGTAATTTTGCATAATTACCAGTTAAAGAAATCCCACCATATTTTGTCATTTTAAACAACAAAAAGACAATCTCCTCCTGCTTTACTGCTTTTATATTATTTAATGAGAAAATTCCATAGATGAAAAATGCAATGTAAGTATTTAAATCTATCCTTCTCACTTCACTACATGAAACTGTAAACCAAAAAAGTCCATAAATCAAAACATTCTGACAAGGTATTTTCTGAGAACAACCAAATAAAAAACGCACTAATAAAACTAACATGGTTGTTAGCTTACAAAACAAAACAAATTTTAAAAAAGCACAAAAATGTGATTACCCAGAGAATGTGTCATAAATTTCTCTGAGAAAACAATTTAAAGGCATACATACTAGCTTCACTGTTCAGCATCGGGGGTTTGCATTTGGTGTAGGAAATAGAGCCACAATTAAGCTATTAGCAAATTCTGCTCATGTTGTTTCTCTAGTTTTGGTTCAAAGGCCAAAATCTTTAGAGATTACCATGAGTCTAGTTCTTAACCCTAATTAAGCCTAATAATTAATAGGAGTGTATAATTATGTTGTGGAGCCAAACACAGAACAAAATCAAAGCAAATCCGAATTCACTATTATCTTGCCTTGCAGGTAACAAAAGAGGATGAATGCAATTAAGTAAATAAACCCCAAGAGAACAAAAACTGTTCTGGGCAGAGAATGTTTCTGGATTTCTATGAACACCAAACGCATTAAAATCCAAGTTAAGGAATGTAAGACAAGCCATTTTACTAATGCTGACTGTGGGGGCAGTGGGGCACTGACACTGGTTGCCCAGAGAAGCTGCGAATGCTCCTGGCAGTGTTCAAGGCCAGGCTGTATGGGGCACTGAGAAACCTCGTCTAGTGCACAGTCCCAGCCGATGGCAGGGGGCTGGAACTTTAAGATCCTTCCCACTCAAACTGTTCTGTGATTCTATGAAACATGCTGTTAGGCAATTTAATGAAATACAGTAATTCCAGTGAATCTTTGTTCCATTTGCAGAAAATACCCAGTCTTACATTTAGATGAAAGCAAATTTACTCCTAAATTGTCTGTTCTGCTTTTCTATGAAATTCTGCTAAATCAGGAGAGTCACCTAAATGAAACCCATCTTTGCATCACTTAGAGTAAATGTTTATTATCCCCTTTAATTTATTTACCAATTCAATGCTGAGATAAACAAAGACCAAGAGGATACTGAACGCAGTACAAAATAAAAAAACCCATGTTATTTTCTCTCCATATTCTCTTCTACCAAGAAAAATAAGAGTATATTTAGGTGCATTTTGTGTTTTCAGAGGGGGAAAAATACATGTATAAAGCATTATTTCTTACAGCTATCAATTAGGAAGATGTACAACAGCTTTAACTTCAGGAAATCATTTATTACCACAGCAGTCCGATCATAGCATCGCAGAGCAGTTAGGGTTGGAAGGTACCTTCAAAAATCATCTATGCCACCCACCACACCAGGTTGCTCAAAGACCCTTCCAGCATGGCCTTGTACACTTCCAAGGATAGGGCATCCACAGCTTCTCTGAACAGCCTGTTACAGCATCTCACCCGCCTCCTGTAAAGATTTCTTCTGTGAGTCCAAACTCAATCTACTCACTTTCAGCTCAAACCCATTTCTCCTTGTCCTCTTACTGATAGACCCATGTAAAAAGTCTTTCTACAGCTTTCTTATATACACATTCCTGGTATACTGAAAAGCTGCTCATCATGGTCTCTCTGGCATCTTCTTTTTTCCTGGCTGAAAAACCCACACCATCTCAGACACTCTTCACAGGAGAGGTGCTTCATCCCTCTGATCATTTTTGTGGCTCTTTTCTGAGTCCTTTTTACTCTAAAAGGTCCTTGTCCTTCTTGTGCTGAGGAGCACAGAGATTAACGGATTCCAGGTCCCAGCAGACAAGAATCACCTCCCTTAACCACCGGGGAGACTTCTGATGGCATTCCAGGTTCCAAGTGCAAGTTTTCATTCATCAGTACCCAAGTCTTCCTGCAGAGGGCTACTCTCAATCCATTCATCTCCCGCGCTCTACTGACATCAAGGGTTGTCCCAAGCCATGGACAACACACCCAGGACCTTGGCATTGCCCCTGCTGAACCTTGTTGAGGTTCCAATGGGCCCACTCACCTCCTGTATCAACTGTACATCTCAGACTGGTGTGACCTCGAAATCTGCTCAGGGTGCAACTTCCCACTGCTTATGTCATATGAAGGTATTAAACAGTATGATTCCTTGAGGGACACCACTCATTACTGCTTCCACTTGGATATTAAATCATTGACCATACTCCTTGAATGCAGCCATCATGTAAATTCTTTATTCATCAAAGAGTCTGTCCATCCGATTTCCCTCACTTCAATTTAACAGTAAGAATGTTGGGAGGGGACACTCTATCAAAGGCCTTACAGAAGGCTAGACAGATGACATCTCTAACTCTTCCTTTGTCCACTCATGCAGTTACTCCATCATAGAAGGCCAAAAGATTAGTCAGGCAGTTAGTCCTTTACACATCTTGTTGGCTGACTCTATAACGAACACCTCCACATCATCTTTACGTTTCAATAAATGTTTAAAGACTACCTGTTCCATAATCTAAAGCCTAAATTATACCCTGAGTTTTGCCTTGAGTTTTAATGTTGCCAGAGATGTTCCCCTACTTGGCGGGACTAAAAAAAGTTTCTCAGATGTTTGTCATGGGGTTTTGTACAAAATCCTTTTTCGATGACATGCAAGACCTGTAACTTCAGATCAAACCTCCATAAAAAAATCTCTTAAAGGACTTAATGGATTGGAGGAATAGTAATGAGATAAACAGATTTTGATCTCTAATTCTCTCTTTTAATAATGGGCTAAGTCAGTCAGAAAGCTGCTTGGTGGCCTGCACTCTGGGATTAACTACTAATCCCACCACTGCTGAAGATGACCAGGTGCATACATCAGAACCACCTTCAAGAAAACAGGGAATCACAGGACAGGAGAGATTCGAGTAGCATGAAGATTGTTGCTATGTATGTAAGTACTTCTAAGCATCAGGTTCCATTAACACACAAACAAGAAATTAAAAGAAGGAAAACAGAATTTACCAGTTATTCAAATATAGGTGTAAGAATACGTCCTTTATTCTCTGGCCTTTCCTCCCCACCATAACTACACAGTGTCTGTTTCCATGTTACTATTATTTTCTTTTTAAAAACAATCAAACTGAAATACAAGTGAGAAGTATTGTAAGAATCATTATTCTCCCTCCTAAAAGATTAACCGAGTTAAAACAAATTTTACAAAGGAGTAGTTTGGGTTTGTTTTTCATTTGTTTTTATTTCTCCTTTTTGCAAACTATCTTTGAAAGGTTTTAACCATCAACATAAATATTTCACTTAAACACCATCTAGATAGCACACTGCAAAAACACAAGCATCAGATCCTCCAAGTATCTGAACAGCTGTGTAAGATTCTATTCAAGATACGTGGATGATGCCTTTATTTTTCAGCACATTTAATTTCAATTGCTTTTGCTGCTCTGGTCTGTGAGACTAAGAGGCACTCACAGTGCTTTGCAAATGCATTATCAGAGCAAAATGAAAGTTCCATACTTGATCACCAATTTCCCAAGCCTGACCAGCTCCCAAAAACATAAAGAATGATGGCATCTTTTCCAACATCTATGTCTTTTGCATTTTTCTGGTGTTCTGAGTTACCAGCTGCTTCAGAAACCTTCAGTTTGACTTTCTGGATGATGCTGTTCACATAGAATTGTGGGCTGGAATACCTTTCAGGATTCTTTTTCAACATTCTCTAATTTAAGCAAGATAATGAACATTAACATTGAAGACTTGGAGTTTAAAACTCTCCTGTGATCAGTTCATAGAATAAGGAAATCAAAGAAATTTTCCTTAATTCACAGAAGTATTATCATTCAGTATAAGGATTCTTGACAAAGATTATCATTAGAGTAATGAATTAGCCAAGGACCAAGAAGTTTATGCAAGTGTCTAGTGAGCACATAGCTCAGGGACAGTGAAAGACACACTAACAAAACTAGATAGCAATGTATATTCTGTGCCATAAGAATAAGTACTATTACAATTAAATTTTTTTTCCTACTGTATAATTTCAAAGTGCACCTAAAACACGTTTACTACATTATACCTTAGTTTATAAAAGTATGATCAAGAAGAGGATCCCTTTGGTTGATTTCATGGCTATATTGTAACTAAATGAGTAATTTCTATCTTGATTGTTATATACTCAAAGAATCTCTAACAGGTTGTCTTTCTTTCACATCCAGATACACTAAGTTCCTACAGAACAGAAATCTGTGCTCTTACCTTGAATTAACTTAAAGGCAGCTAACATTATCTGGGCAAACACTATTCGGATCCACATTTCGTGATACTTAAGATCTGAGCTGTATCTTTCGGTAACTTCAAAAGACTTAAGGGTATAACTGCACACAGCTCTTTAGAGAAGACAAAATTGGGGGTAAAAGGGAGAAATATATAACATATATCAAATTTTAACTGCCCTTTCCACAATTTCCTTTGGGAAAAACAAATCCTCCTTCAACAGACCTTTGACAGCTGGGACAGAGTACCAAAGTACTTCAATAAGGACCACAATGGCATTCTCCTAGATACAAAACAAAAGATACAGATATCAGTGGGAACAGGACCTATGGTAGAAATCTCATCCATGTACTCTAAGGCAAACAGACTCAGACTCTGACACCAGTCAAAACTAGCTAGTCTCATTCACTCCTATCAGATGCTTCTTCCACACACAGATCAATCTAAATTACAAATAGCAAAGCTTCCAGATGAAGCTGTCAATACACAGCTCAGCTGTGCTGAGGCAATAGTGATATAGCCTTTATCTTTTCAATTTACTGAATCACTAGTTGCTTCCACTTCCATCAACTTTCGAATGTTCTCTTGCCTATTCAAGCAACACATGCATTGCACATCACCTGCTTTCCACAGAAAGATGAGCTGAATCAATACGGTGGAGCACATGTAAATCATGCAGTTCATTACAGCAGTCTGTCAGATGATTCCGCCTTAACGTATTGACAAAGGAGGAGTCTTGCTGGTTAGGGTTTATTTTTGTTCCTGGAACAGCCACACTGCTTTCTCAAGCGCAGAATGAAATGGACAACAGTACTTTTCTGTTGGCAACTGCATCTCTATCAGGGTTCTGGGATAAAACTCTGTGCTACTGATAAACAATAAGTACAGTGTACAAATTAGGCAGTTTAATTATTCCCTGCCATTTGTCCTTTGAAAACTTACAAAGGACAAAAATCTGTAGAAAATCACATTTCAGTTTAGCCTCAGTATCAGCACTACTTATTGAGAGAACAATGTGCTTACAGAAGACTTCAGATTTAAACTTCAGTTTAGCCTGAAAAAACATTTGTGCTGTTCCCAGAACTCTCCAGGAACAGGAGACTTTTAAAACTTTTAAATTCTAAAACATTGGTATCTCTTGGACTTCTCTTACCCAGTTTTAACACATCTAACTTCTTTGCACAGAGTTGTTAATATTTAAAACCTGTAGCATGCTTCCTACTTTTTGGCCAGCACCAAGTGTATGGCTTCCTAGTGTTTCCTATATGCTAATTCTTCCTTTGTTTTCTCCTGCTTTCCTGCTCTTTGTTCTTGCCAGGTGTGATAATTACAGTAAATAAAAGGTGAATACTGAAAAACTTCCATAATTTCATCAGTAACAGCTATTCATACACAGCATTTGTGTACAAGAACAGATTTTCTTCAGTCTTCTACCATTCAGCTTAAGGAAGTTCATAGAAAAAGATATTGTGCTGACGGCATTCTATTCTGCAACAAAGCTAATCACCACTAATTGGACATCTATCTTACTTTATTTCACATCTCTCTGTGATTCGTTTTTCAGAGATTGCAAGGTAGTGCCTTCCTCTATGAAATTGCTGTTACCATACAACAACAAAATTAATCTGAAGCAACTAAATGAGGAGAATTATTATTTCTTCATTTTGCAGCACACACTCAAATGTCCATTCTCCAATGATTTCTCTGCTCAGCATGTATTTTTTCATCCTACATTTATTCAACATTGTTTGCCAGTGTAACATACAAATTAGGGGCCACTTGGCTCTATAAATAAATATAAATAAAGCTAAATTAGTCTAAATTCTTTAACTCTTCAGACTCTCCACTAGTTCCTATTAACTTTGGTGGGTGTAGATCACTTATTGAGTAGTAAAAACAAAAGAGCAACAAACCCTCTTTAACGGCTGCACACAAGGTGTCCCTTTGTGGCACACCAAAAATAAATGTTCTTAAATATTTTCTAAATACATGTTCTTCACATTATCACACTGATATCCAAATGGTGACTTCTGTTTTCCTACCCCACAATAAAATGTTCTCATATATGGACACGGGTGTGTATATGAGAATACATCAAGGTGTTAAACATCTAGAATGAAATTGTATTTCCTTTGAAAAAGCTTCTGCTAAACAAGAGATATTTACCTATCTAGTTACAATATGTATGAAGAGGTAAGTTAATTATTTGTTCATTTTTCAGTAGTAAATATGTACTGTGTCAATTACCTAAAATTATTTGAAAGAGTTCAGTGTGAGCAGGGCAGACTGATAAAAATACAAGTTACAAGAAAAATAAGGAAGATTGTTTCTCCAGCTGAAGAAGTTATAGGAACACGAGTGTGCCATTGTTGGCTTAACGATCCATTTCCTCTTAAACGTATCTACACAAAGTCTGCTTCTGTGAACAGGCCACATTCTGCATGTTCAACATCTAATTCGGCTGACACAGGTTTAGGAAATAATACATATAGTCACCCTATGTTCAAAAGCATCTTTAAGCATAAGATTGACTGCTGTTGATGCCAATTTAAATGGCTTATTGTCCATCTAGTTTCTGTGCTACAGCACAGAGAACAGGAGGACACTTGCACCAAGGCAAGTTTCTTAACTGACACATTTGCTGTCTTCAATATAAGAAGTACCTAACTCTTATAAAAACATGCTTTGCATATGACACAATACCAACCAATATGCTGCAAAAAACAGCACTGTCACACACATCTCCAGTAGCTCATCTGGCCAGGGTTTACAGACACAGCTAGCACAACACCTACATCATTTTCTTAGATACTCAAGACATTTCTCAGTGAGAAAATAGACTACAATATTAATGTATACAGTCTACAGGCAGACTACATCTAGGACTGATGGTTTATGGCTACAACCTGTCATGCAGGCTCAAATGCTGCTTTCTGAGTCCCATTTACATGGATGGCAGGAAAAAAATTACATACAGAAGTATGACCAAAAAAATATATCCATAAGTATATAGCTCTTACTACTTTAATATAAATACATACATAAATGCTTAAAATAAAAGCATGCAGAACACATTAGCACAGGCAAATATAAAACATTAGAACACCTCTTCATTTTCTCCCCTAATTATAAAAACAATGTGTTTTTTACAGATAACAGCAAACAACAGATGGATATTCACAACTGTAAGCTCTGGAGAACAATCACAGCATTTTACAAAGTGTTCATCAATAATGACACCCAGAAGAGTTAAAATACAGATTAAAACCAAATTCAGTGGAAGACTGAATTTGTTCCAAAGTGTCTCAAAAAACTACAGGCAAGTTGTGCTAGCTGAAACTACTATGTAAGATGCTTCCGTGCATATTTATGGATTCTGGCTTTCCACAATTACAATTGTAAAAAATACTTTGTCCTATTCTAATACATTAAAAAAAAAATCAAATAATGATGTACAAAAAAGGTATGTAAAATTGGTATTTTAATGCTTAATCAAAGAGTGTTTATTTTTAAACTAAAACCTAAAATTAATCTTAGCACACAGTAAGTTTTACACAAATTACTTCTGACTTTGAGCTCTTTTATTTCATGAAAAGTAAAAAGATATCATGAGCACACATAAGCAGCGTGTGTGTGTTTGTGTCTGTGTGCGTGACACAGTAATAATTTGGAGAAAACTAAGTTTCCAAGAAGGCACTGTGTCTTTCACAAGTTAAGGAGGGAAAAAAATCCTTTTCCTCTGAAGCAAAAAGATTAATTTTTTCTTTGTTTTCTACCTATGCGCATTTTTATGTGTGTACATCTAATTTTAAAGCAAGTGTAATAATAAAACAACTTAGCACAGACACACTTGTTTGTGCCTTTAGAGGTTGATAATACCTTTCACTTTGCACTTGCAACTAGTCTGAAGAACACACATAGCCACTTAACAAGGTTCAGCTTAAACTGCACTAATATTCCCTCCAAAAGTCAAAGGTTATTCCTTAGTCCCATATTTTAAAACCTTAATACACTTACGTTTTTCAGACCCATTGAGAGAGTGGGACTGAGAAACTGGCACTTCCAGAAAAAAAATAAAAAAAAAGGAAGAAAATTTTATGTAAGCATAAGTGAACATGTTTGAGTTAAGCTGTACTAGTGATTTTCTTCCTAATAATGAGGGGGAAAGAGATGAAATGGGACAGTAAACATCTATTCAGTATTTAAAAAATCAGATAACTTCAAATATGTTCAGATGGTTTCCCTGCTACCAGCCTCACCATTTTTAATGAATATATTTTCATTTGAAAACTGTTTTATCTGCCTCATAACCAAGTGAATGACCTAAACAAACAACAAACTTAGTAACTGAGCATTTGCTTATGCCGAGAAGCAATGAAAGTGACTAAAAAAAAACTGCTCTAAGGTACTTAAGGTAAACCTACTAATGAAAGAAGTTTCCCTAAATGTCTTTCAGAAATTGAAACTGGAGTCTACAAAATACCAAGACACCAAGAGTCCTTCACTACACACAGCATTTCACAAGACAAGATCATTAAGTGTTGATCCAAATGCACACATACTCCTTTCAGTCAAACATATGACAGAGGCTGACAAAACAAAAGACAAAAAATGCATGCACAGTAACAATTTCTGTACTGGTTTTATTACCCAGGTATATGGATGTGCTGTTAAGTACATGCACCCAAAAGTTCATCCCTCCAGATCTCTCTATATCATGCCTATACTTTCACAAGCCTGCTGGAACTCTTAGCAGGCATTTATGATGAATGCCGAAGTCTTTTATACAGGAACTCCACAGAGTTTTCCCCAGTTCCTTCTATGGGGTGGCTTCTCCCCCATTCCTCTGCAAGTGACCACACATCACGTGGTCCAAAGTGATGCCGTAACTGGACTCCAGTTCTACCACCAACTACGCCAATACTTCATGTTAGTGGTGGGAAGACCTTGCAAAGCAGCTCAAGTTCCGCGTTCCTAACTGCAGAAGTCAATCTCTGAATTTCTTCTCTAGGTAATATATTCAGTGGAATATATTCTAGGTAATACATTCAGTCTCATTCAATGGATTTCAGACTTTTCTCAAAATCTGGGAGAAGCCTCTAGCACTACTGTAAGAGAAATCCAGAACATACAGAAAAAACCTGGACCTGAGTAATAGGTCAAATGCATAAACTGCCTATCCTGAAGCAAGTGTCTATCATTAATCATACTTAGACATCCATAATATTAAGCAAGGGCAACCTATTTAATCTTCTTTGTGAATCTTGGAAATCACACCATGTGCTGCCATAAACCAAAATCAGGCCAAAATCCAACAGAACATTATTACTGTGAGTGCTGCAGCCATGTCCACTACTTCTCTCCCAGATCAGTTAGAAATCCCAACCTTCTCTACATTCAGAAGATAACCTTCAGGAAACAGCATATTCATATGGAAGCACTAAAACATATCAAAACTTTTCCTTCCAACTTGCCTTACCTCATTGAATAGGCAGTTTACTTCCCCAGTATCAACCACTACTTCCATATACGTGGCCCAAGAAAAACATCTTCACTGTAAATATCCCGCATCCATTTGGAACACACTCACTCATCCACACACCAGACAGTAGTGCTACAACACATAAAGGCCTACGAGTCCAGGCAGGAACTATTACCAGAGAGCTACACGACACAGTGCATCACACTGGACACAGGCACGCATATTTTAATTCAAAAGCCTTATTTTAAGATAAGCCAAATTTCTATTAGATAAATGCCACCTCCACACACTTGCAGGTCTAAAATAGAAACCTGTTTTAATTAAGGAGAAACGATGCAGCTGATTTTATTTCCACCATCCAGTGGGTGGATGCCAACGGTACTAAAGATCCTATAATCATTCAGCACACTTCAGGTTACCCCTCAGCTTGCCATGTGCATCTGGGCCTTTGCGGCTCCCTTTTCTTTATAGAAACCGGTATGCAAGCTGAGCACAAGCCCCTTATCCAACTTTACCTCAAGAAATAAAAATCACAATAAAAAATTCAACCGGTAAGCTAACAACCTTCCCGAAGCCCACGGAACAATGCAGATATCACACCCGCCACCATCGACCTGCACAGCGACTCCCCTTGTGAATCCCTTCCTTAATCCGCTTCGTTACCATCGCTCTCCCACACACATCAACATTTGCCCCTCGTCCCGCAGCCCCCTCTCTCACCGGCCATCCGTTCCCACTCCATTTTGGAAGGCCTCTTCCCGTTCCACACCGAACCCACCCGCCGACGATGCCCGCGGGCGGGCACACACGCCCCATTCCCCGCGGCGGGGGCTCGGCCTGCGGCTCCCCGCGGCGGGGGCGACGAGCGCCCAGAGGCACTGCAGGCATTGCCGCTGCCGCCCCGTCCCCGCCGCCGGGTACCTGCGCCCGGCACGGACCGCGCCGGCGGCGATGCCCGGGCTGGAGCCCGGCGGCACCTGGAGCGTGCGCGCCGGCGGCGGCCCGAGGCGAGCGGCCCGAGGCGAGCGGCCCGAGGCGGGAGGAGGAAGCCCCGCACTCACCCAGCAGCAGCAGCTTCAGCTCGCGGCGGGCGTCCCGCTTGTCCCGACGCAGCTGCCGCTCGATCTCGTCGTTGATCCGCCGGGCTTCCTTGGCTTCCTCGCTCAGGCAGCACGCCATGATGGACTCCAGAGTCATTCTTCCTAACTGGTTCAGACACAGCCCCCACCCCCCCTAAACCCGCACGCACACACGCACCCCGCCGCCGCTCCGGCCCCGGGGGGCACAGGCGCTCTCCGAGGGCCCGGGGGCCGCCGCAGGGCAAGCACGCAGGCAGAGCAGCCTCGATATCACAGAGGGGCAAGAAGAAAGGCAGGGCCGCTGGCGGCGCGGATCCCCGCTCCCTGCCGCTGACACCCGCCGCTGCCAACTCCTCCTCTCCTCTAAATCATGCACCGAACAACATGGAAACATCCACCGCGGCAGCAGCAGCAGCGCTACCCAGCCGAGCCGCCCCTCGTCCCGCTGCTTCCCTTCCCTCGCCGCCGCCCGCAGCCTACGCGGTCCCCGAGTGTCCCTGGCGGCCGCCGACACCCCCGACGCGACCACCCCACCCCCGTGGAAGCGCTAATGCCCACTAATCCCTCCCCCGCCCCGCACACGCACACATCTCCCCGCCGCTCTCCGCCCCCAGAGCGGGAGCCCAGCTCCTGCGGGGTGGGCGAGACCGCCGCTGCCCGGCAGGAAGAGCTTCCCCGCGGCCGCTCCTCCTTCCCGCCGCCTCGGCCGCTCGCCCTTCCAGGAAGGAGGCGGGGGTGGTGGTGAGGGAAAGCGGAGCTCGCTATCAGAGAGCTGCCGGTGTTCGGCTCCGTTCGGTTCGACCCTGCCCGCGTTGCCGACGGAGCAGCGAAAAGGGAAACGAGCGCACTAGTAGGGGTCGAGCTCGACCGGCTTTTAAATGGTTGGGCGCCGCGGGCGTGGTGCGGCAGGAATATGGCGGCCCGTCTCCCGCCGCCGCTCCCGCTCTCTCTCCGCCCCGCTGCGCGGTGGGGGCGAGCGGCCGGGGCAGCCGAGCCCCCGCCCGCGCTGTGCCGCCCTCCAGGGCCGCGCCGCCCGCCCTGCGGCGGCCGAAGAGGAGGGCAGGAGGTGCGGGAAGAGACTGAACGGATTCTCACTCCAAATGGCTGCGAGGAGCTGTGCCTGCACCGGTTTGTTCTGCCGGGCAGCTCCTTCCCTAACGCCTTGTTTGCTTTCGCTTCCTTTGTTTTTAGTCGTGGGCACACATTTTTATTCGGTTCCCATCCTAGGACAGATGAGTTGGGTTGGCAGGGACGGGCGGAAAATGTGGCCGGCTGAAAGGAAGGAAGAAGTAAGGAGCCGAAAATTCCTTTTCCACCTTTGGCCGGAATGGGAAAGCAGAGCGGGATACACGCACACCGTCAGGCACCCGGAAGGTTTAGCGCCCTGACTCCTTGCTGGGAAAGCAAAGCCTGGGACACCCCACGGAACGCCACCAGTGTGGCCGATACTCGGCTGCGGTGAGTTCTATTCGCCCCACGCCCCAGCCCCTGCCGCAGGCCCAGTCCCTGGAAAGCTGTCCCCATGTAGCTTTCGGTAGCCCTCAGGGTGATGGCATACAACCAAGCAGAACGCACTGATGCACCTTCTAGTTTTTGTGAATTCATGAACGCCTCACGGGATTCCCACACCTGCACTTCCTTTGGCCACCTCCATTTTAAGCTACTTGTATCTAGGAATGCTGCCAAATCGGCTGTAAATCTGGTACTAGCCTAGGTAATGGGTAGAAAGGCACATCATTTTCTATCTTCTAGCTCCATGTCTGATACCTCACCAGCACCTGCTAACATCTGTTTTGGAAAGCATGTGCTCTTTCCTAAAAGCTTCCATATGTACCGACAAAATTATTTAAGTAAGGTCTACTATAAAGAGTAAGACGATGATGGAATTAAAAATAAAGATAATAAACCAATCGAGAAAATAACACATTCAATCAATTTTTTAGAGCATAAAAAAAAAAAGATTACATATTTTAAAAATGCATCATTTTCATGTAGATATATACTGTACTGGTATATAGTGTATAAAATGATTGATACAACTTGGAATCTTTTTTTTTTTAATTCCAGTCAATGACTTTAAGTCAAAATTGGGTAGTTTCAGCTACTATGAATAGATTAGATTTCACTCAAAGCATATTCTCTCTTTTAAAACCTGTATGTATACAATTGTATCTATGTATTCACCTGTATTGTGTACTGGTCCCAGATATATTAATATTACATGAAATTAAGATTTCTAAAGTGCCAACACTGAATTACAGAGACAACAAGTAACAAAAAAGAGGGGGAGGTTACTTCAAGAAAATAATTATTAGAGTTTTTGAGATAAATACTAGGGTTTTCTTAGAAATGCCAGAGTGACGGTGAGTGTGGTAAAGCTCACAAGAAATACTTGCTGGATGTTTTGTACATGGTGCCCAAATCCACAGCAATCATCTCCAGGAATCACATCTTGAATAAAGGTTAGGAACAGGTCAATGAGTTTCCAACCTTTAGGTAAACTGAATCAGTATCCTCTCCAAAACTGAGGGCACACTGTTCTAATAAAAACTGTCTGCAGTAGAAGAAGTTGGACTAAACTTTCTTAACTGTTTTAGCTGGAATAAACTTTTTTAACTATACTTTTATATGCTCAGTATAAAAGGCATGAACACAGTGTATACCTCAAATGCAGAACTGTAATTTAATTTTGCATTTTTAATGAGACAAGACACCCTACAGACCAAAACTGTAATCTGTATGTACTACTTCTATTGACATAACTGAATTTCAAATATTTACAGAATAAATAACTTCAGATTTTTAATGGATGAGCCATCTAGTCCTGAGTATGGTATCAGCAGATAGCCATTATACACTGTTTTACTCATTTGCTTCATGACTTAGTGGAAGTCAGAAGAATCCCATTATGGATAATTACATGATAATAAAACCTATGAGGAAATTTCTTTCCAGACCTCAATTCCATAATGGTTGGCTTTTGTTTTGAAATGTGAAACATCCTTTATAAATATTTTATCCTAATAACAACTATCAGTAAATGACAGAAATCTTGGTTGCCTATGCACATAATTATTATCCATAGATACCACAGATATCTATACTGTTCCCTAATCCTAGACAGATACTTCCTGATAAGCCTCCCTGTAGCACTAATCTCATATTCCTCTATCCAACTAGTCTCCAGTGCATGTCATAGCAACCCATTGCCTATGAGACATTTTGATGTTGCTTACAGCTACAGGAAATGAAAAGTGAGACTGACAGAGGGAGAAAACATGGTATAAAACACCTTGTGTCTTAGGTATTCTTACTCATAAGACAGTAAAGATTTGGAAACTACCACTATGTTTAACCATGTCCATAACATTCTTTGCCCTAATCTATCCCAGTTTTCAAATTCTTCCTTCCATATGCCTAAAGATATTTATTGTCACTTTCCTCTGTCTTTTCTGCTTAAGAAAGGTTTTCTGTGATGTTTTGACAGGTTCCAAATGGTACCTGAACTTGGTACTCACATGACCGTAAAACAGACAAGATTGTGAATAGCAACATCATAGGATTTTCATAATGAGTAAGCCTCCCATCTTAACCAATGGGATATCTTGTGAGTGCTTTTTGGTTGCCAGTGTGCATTAAGAAGACATTTGTACAGTGCTATGCAGAAGTACATCCCAGTTTTGTTTGTGAATATTTCCAGTAAATTTAGAGGCTGTCAGTATGTCTGAGTTGAGCAAATTATCCTTCCAGTATGCCTTTCTAATCAGCTTTTTGTTTGCTGGTTTTGTTTGGGTTGGGGCTCTCCTTTTGTTGGTGTTTTTTTTTTTCCTCTGTTTGGTTGGGTTTCTGGGGGGGTTTTGAGTTGGTTTTTTTGGCTTTTGTTTTGGTTGGTTGGTTGGTTTCTGGTTGGTTGTTTTTATAAAAGGGAAAAAAACCCCCCAAAAATTATCAGCTGTTCTCTGCTGTTTAATGAATAACATCTAGTTTTTGCAATTTCCTTCAACAGATATCCATTTGTTCCAGTGTGTGCAGTTTTGACAAATTATCTTCTGAATGTTTCTCAGTGTTACTTATTTCAAAGCAAAAGGTGCCCGCCAAGGTGCTAAGGTATAAACTAAGGACTAGGGAAGAGTTAACCCCCTGGTTTTTCACCTGATTTATGTGGAATTTTAGAAACTTCCTTCCTTCTACCTGTTTGTATGTCGAGGTTCTTATGAATGACCTATCTGAAAAAGCTCAAGTATTTTTCAAAATACGTTTGTTCTTCAGACTCATCTCTTAATATTATTTTGCCCCGGCAGGCAGCAGAAGAGGGGTGTTGTGCAGAGCAGCGACCCGCAGGCGCCTGCACCAGGAGCCAGCATCCTGTCCGCAACGCTCCTTGCCCGCTCCAGCAGGACAGGCTGCCAGCCGCATGATTTAATTGCGTGCAGAACTGATCCTGGTATATTGTGTTGGGTGGGAATTTTCTTGGTTGTTAGGGTTTGTTGGTTGGTTCCTTGCTTGGTTGCTTGACTGGGTATTTTCCCAGAGTTTGCTGTTAGTTTAAGGATTTGCATTGTCTTTCACAAAGTTTCAGTTGACCCTTCAATCCTGCTCATGGGAAGCGTCTAGTAGGCACAATGTGATCCAGGCCACCACTTCTGTGGGAATTAGCTGCTGGATCACTTGCATGAGCCACTTGTTCCTGTATTGTTCTGCACAAGTCTGGTGGAACAGGATCATAAATTTCAACCTTGAAAAAAACCAAAAACCCAAAACAAAGCAAAAAATCTCATTGTGCTTGACATGACACAAATTACATTAATAAATTGGTAGAGTATGAGCTGATAGTACTGCAATATGGCCACTCACTGAAAATGAATACTTAAGTCTTCAGTATTGGCACCAGCTGTTTCTCTGATTACTTTTGTCCTATTGTATTGCTTTTACCATGAAATGGATGCCAATTATGGATCTAGGCTTATTTGTATTTTTATTATTTGAGAGTTATAGAGGTTAAAATCTCCTCCCAAAAGTTTCAGCAAGGCCAGTGATGAAGTGTTCAGCCCAGGATACAGTATGGAGGATACTAGTCTTCCACCTCCGTGACATAAATTATAAATTCATATTTTGGCATCATAGAAATACTATTGCTTCTCTCAAAATACCTTTCATGTGCATTTATTATGTCACATTCAAGCACATTTTTCTTTCATGTCATTGAATTTTTAACAAGGCGGCTTTCAATCTTTATGGGTTTTTTATCTTTCTGCAAGTCCAAAGTAAGTTATTCATAAATATAATCACACCTATTTATTAACCTAGAGAGACTTTGTATAATGTCTAGTTCATTTGCCATCAGTAGGGCTTCTCATGCTCTGCTAGGTTAATGGTATTGTATGTTTGGATTATTTATCTAAGACTTCAAACATTCTATTCTAGCTTTTACTCTTACCCTACAGTCTATTCTTGGATATATGCTTCCTAATTCTGATTTCATGTAAGTTTCATAGCATAGTAACTCCATCATTTTCAATGGAATTGCACCATTGAAAAACAATGGAATTGTTTTTCATTATCATACACAGTAGTGTCAGACCGTGAGCTTCCTTTAAGATATTTAACATTCACATTGTAATTGTGTGACTCCTCCAGTTTGTAAGGAAAAAACCAAAACTTCAGAATAGTCTAACCATTAGAAAGCATAAACTGATACGCCCTCATTCCCATCTTAGTTCTCACTATGTCACAGGACAGGGAGGCAAGAGTTACACATCACCCAGACAGAGGTAGTTCTTTTGGTATTTCATGGAAAAGTATTATTTATAAATCTTTCCATCATCCAAAGAGTGCGTCAGAGGAGGTTATTTTCCTGCAATCCAAAGTACGTCACTAGAAGGACCACGGATAACTATCTCATTGCCCATAATTTTAAAATGGAAGACTAATCCGAAATCAAAGCATTCTTGAATACTTCCCACAATCTTGTACCAAACTTTAGTATGTAAACTGAAAAATTATTTTTCCAGTGGAGATGAACAGAAAATAATGATCCACTTTCATGTAGTAGTAGTAGTTCATAAAATTATCTTTTCAATATGCAATTTATGCACAAATTAAATGCAAGAATTTAGACTCTTTAGGAATAAATTCTGTATTTTGTATATGATTCATGTCTTATATTAATAGGAGCATCAATATATTTTGCACATTACTACCAGATTTTCTAATGAAAATCATAAGCAAATGCATGAGGGATAAGTGACATAAGGATAAAAATTATGACCCAGTCAATTGTGTTTTCAGATGAGCAATTAAATTTTTTTATTGATATATATAATTAAAAAACATTATAGCAGAAGCCCATCATGAGATTGTTTCAAGTATTTATGGTTTTAAAGTGAATGCAGAGAAGGATCTTAAGACAACAGGTAATCAGTGTTTTCCTCTAAGTGGAAGTACAGTAATAAGGGAAGTATCTTTCTTTCTCTGTATGAAAATCTATTAGAAAAGCTTGTGGTACTTAGAAAAAATGGTCCTCATTAAGTCTTATATAAAGCCATCACAAATACTTGACAGAAGTAGTATTTCCACAGAAGTATTTAAAGTAATGGAGAAAATTGAGTTGGAAGACAGCAAAATAATTGGCTTCCATTTAATACTTTAGGAAGTATTGAGCAGGAATCAAGGCACTCAGTTACATATTGAAGTAAAAATGTGGGTTGAATTGTATAACTATAATTACAGTTACATAAATTCAGTTATACCTATAATCTCAGATAGACAGATAGTATGTTTCTTCAATCAGTATGGGATGACTTGTGAACTTGAATTTGGGCAGAAATAGAAATAACTCTTGTGCCTGTGATGTAGAGCTAATAGTAGATTGCTGTTATTATTCCCCTGCAGTTAACATGGAATTTAGATAGTGCTCTGTACTTTTAAGGAAGATTGGTGAATCTATAATAATATTTAAGGGAATTATAGAAATTCATTAGTAGGGAAAAGGATAACATTTATTTCATTTGTCTAAGAGACAGAGAAGAGAGACTTTTCAACACTTAGAAAATTCTGTTTTGGACATATACAGAATTTGATAGAGTTCTAAGATTGTTTAAATACCACTTTGGATAAAATACATGCATTACCCTGGTGTGGGTATAATTGTGAGGCAAACTGTCAGGGTACTGTATTTCTATGGGACTGCTTACTAATCTGGTTGTATTTTGAATTGTGGCTTTGCATTGCCTTACATAGAATCTAAATAAAAATCCTCTGAAAATTTGGTTTTGTTTTGATTGAAAGAAGATAATTTTTTTACTCCAAAATAAAGAGTGTTTAACAGAACTGAGACTTTGAAGAGACTAGGAAATTTTCAGAAAAATCAGTGGTTAAATTTTAGTTTGAATACTGAGAGTAATAGATGTGTTTTGAATTATATAGGATATTCAAATCTCTTGTATTTGTGAGGGAAAACTTTTGTCATTAATACCTGCTTCTGCTAAGAACTAGTCATAAGTCTGAGATTTACAAGAAAAGAAAAAAAGCTTTGAGCTCCCCCTACTGTTCTTTCCATCCAAAAAGATGGAAAACCTGAATTTTGTTTTGATGGATAAAATATCAGTCAGATAGAAGAGGAATTTAACAACACAGACGTACTATTTTAAGTTTCTTATAATGTTCTGTTAACAGTGGAGAGAACCCAAGTTGTTAGAACTCTTAAGGTTTTTGGCATTCACAGCATAATGTGTATGACAATGTATACCTTCATATACAATAGTTTTCCAAGTTTCCTGTGCAAAGATATGATTTAGTGTTTGTATATGCATACACTTAATCTTGTTCCCTTTACATGAAATTGGTGGATCATAGAACTTATTAAATATTGGCATATTCATACAAATTAGTAATTTAATTTACTTTTCCAGAAAGCTTTCAAAAAGCTATGATTTATTCAGATAAGTGATTTGGGAACTCCCACTGCAATTTTTAATAAATTACTACTTGTAAATCTAATTTTTGAGTTCTTTTACATTATTACCATTGCAAGTTATAAAGAGTACTTTAAGAACTAAAATTCTGAGCCATGTACTGATTGACATAACAAATACTTTTCACTGAAAGTGTTTAATTTCATAATGGTCAGATTTGTCTATAATGTATAGTTTATGAGTTCATCATCAGTGCTCATGATCAAAGCACTTTTTATCTGTTTATTAGTATTTCTTTGTTAAATAACACTTAATTTTTTCCAGAAAAAAAAATCCTGTCTTTGCACAAAGACTGAGCTTTATTTGGAGTTATGTGCTTTCATTATTTTAACAACTGAAAAATATTAATGTACTGATTATTTCAAGTCTTGTTATACCCATTCTCATAGTCTCTGCTAGTCTCATTATAGGTGACATAAAGGTGGTAGCATTGTAACAAAAAAAAAGTCAAAATTCTCTCTAGTGTATCATATATGTATTGGTACTTCTCCTTGATTTTCCCTATGGAGTTCAAAATTCTTCTAATGAAATAATCTTTCTTTTTTGCCATTATGATTTCCAGCAAGTAGTTAAACTAACCTCTGTTTCTTTGGCCTGGTAACACCAAATACCATCTGTTCCACATGGAGGTGTGGGGTGAGGTGAAAATGAGCTGGTGCAGGGGTCTTGCTAAATTTCAGTGAGAAAGGCCCAACAACCCCAACCACAAGTGGCTTAATAAAGTTACTTCAAAAAGACACGCTGAGAAGAGGGGTAGAGATAGCAACATCTTACATCTCCTCAGGTGATAGGCACTCCATGGAGCATTCAACAGTGCCCCAGTGGATTTTCCCATGGCACACTGCACAGAGCAGATCCTGTCTGGGGAAAGAAACTCACCCTTTCGGTCATTTGATATCATCTATAATTTCCTTAGAAGAAAACAGATCTGTTTAAGGGCAAGTCCATGCAGGAGGTATCATGGCAGTGCTAAGCAGGAGCTGCCCACAGGCAGCTGCCTGTGCTGTCCCATGTTAGTTGCAGTGTACTGCTGTCTCCCAGTCAGGATCAATGCATTCTATCCCTTGATCCCTATACAGTTTACCTTTCCCAAATATATGTTGTAATTTACAAATCATATTAATAACATGGCATTCTCAAGTGCAAGTTCCAATAGGAGAAATGTGGCCTTTGAAAGATCACCAGCTCCTCAGGTTTAATGTCTTCCATAAGGATCCCAGTACAGTATCTACCTGCACTCTTTTCAAGGATCACATTGCTGCTTTGTGATAGTTAATGAGAAAATAAACCAGTAAACCAAAGTGATTGATTTTTGATGCCACTTCATGGTCTCATTAGAGAGACAGCACTCCAAGATTCATGAAGACATTTGTTTTTACCCTCAGATCATTCACCATTTTTCTGTTCCCTACATTGTCTAGAAAAGGGCAGTGAAGCTGGTGAAGAGTCTAAAGGTAAGTGATTTGAGGAGCAGCTGAGGGATCTGGGGTTGCTTAGCCTGGAGAAAAGGAGACTCGGGGTGACCTTATCAGCTCCTAAAACTACCTGAAAGGAAGCTGTAGCCAAGTGAGGTCGACCCCAGGCAATTAGGATGAGAGGACAGTCTGAAGCATGCACCAGGGAGGTTCAGGCTCGACATCAGAAAGAACTTCACAGAAAGAGCTGTTAAGCACTGGATCAAACTGCCTGGAGAAGCTATGGAGTCATCCATCCCTGGAGGTGTTTAAGAGAAGACTGGATGGGGCACTTTGTGCCACGATCTACTTGACAGGGTGGTGTCTGGTCAAAGGCTGGATTTGATAATCTCAGATTATTGATTAATCTAACTGATTCTGTGATCAAGGGACGTTCAATTTAACTGCAGTTTTAATTCTTTTTTCCTGCTGTTTACATGCTCAATCTTCTCTCACTTTAATAATTACTTTTGCTCTGTCTTTTCCTTTACGAATTGAATAAAATAGCTCCATGGTCTTAACAAAAGATTTATCAAGTCCTACTTGGAGGCTTACATTGGATATAATATTTCAAACAGCTGACCATGCTGAGAAGAGCCAGTTCTAGCAGTGAGCTGAGAGTATTATTTGTTGCTAGAATTCTATTTTATAAAATGTAGCTCTTACTGTTTGTTTAATCTGTTACATTCCCATTTTGTCTCCATCCTTTTATTTGACTGCTTTGTTCATGTTGCATATTTTTATGCTTTAGTACCACATCTGTTTTGTCATGCATATGGATAGACCACAAGCATAAACAGTTTAAGAGTATATATCCTTCTTTCTGTAATTCTATTTAGTGTCCAGACCATTGGGATTCCAGTCCTAGTGGATAGTAGTTGTAAGAAAAATTCATGTGCAAAGCCCTGTGTGCTAATACAGGTATTTCAACCACAGAATTTCTCTCTACAGGTATGTTTTCTTCCCTCTGCTATATCAAATCCTTCCATCTATTCACGTAGACCACATAGAAAGGAGTAGAACTCGGTTTGGAGAAAATATCAGCCACACTCCCCATAAGAGTGTAACTCATTCCTAATTTACACGCACCACTATTAGTAAAAGGTCACCATGAGTTATCAGTTCCCTTGTTACTAAACAAATATGACTTGTTTCATTCAGGACATTGTTTCCTTAGTGAATATTTGGGATCTATTTTGCCTCTGTCTCTCCATTTTTTTGGTATCTATTTAGCACCTACTGATGCCTTTCTCTCTGGTCCTAGAACTATGAGCCAGACACAGGGAGATCAAAAGGGGTTATCCTTTATATAAGGATCCTTAGGTACCCAATTCACCAGCTGGAAAATGCTGAAGATGCACACTCTGCATAATGCAAGAATCCGCAATTAGATGCACACCCGGTGAAGTCATGCCCCTGTGCTCTAGTATCTTCTAAATCGTCCTCCTCAGATGAGGCCTAAGCTCTGTAAAAAATATGTCTTGAAGAGCTGGTCTCAGTCTTGGTTTCTAAGGAGAGCCAGGATAGCATTGGGGTCTTGGAATGTGTTTTGTCTTTCTCCCTAAGAAAATACTCAAGTTAAGTTACAATAGTAGACTATAGAGCTACAAATATTTGTGTAAAGAATATAGAATATATATAAAAGAAAAAATAGCAAAAATCAATACGGCGTCATTTCCGCGCTTTTTTAGAGACTAACAAGACTATCTTGTCTAGTCTCTACTCTGTATTTAACCACAGCACCATTTTACACAGCTGGCTGTCCCACTAGTTATTGTGATTATACAGATGTCAATTATAACTACAGCTATTATGAACAATTCTTTTATCCAGGCCCAGTTTGGTAACCATGAGGTTACCATCTGGTCCACATAAGAACAGTGGTATTAATAATAGCACATAAATAGCACATAATTGTGCAGCCAGTATGAAATTGAGAGCCATTGTATTCTGCACAAACACGAGACATACCATGGATTTCTTCCTGTAAGACTGAAATTGCATCTAGAGTGTGCCATTAAATATATTCAGTAATGGCTGAGATGTTTATAACTGCCCTCTCCAGCCTGACTATTCTGAAAGAGGGAATGAGAGTTCTGATTATACCATGGGGACATTCAATGACATTCAATGTGGGGACTAACAAATCTTTTCCTCCTCCCATCTGGATTTTCAAATAGATCAGATATTGTTATATTTGGATTTACAGCCCAAGGGCACAAACCTGAGCTTTATCTCTGGGCAGGATTTTCCAGGCCTTATTGTCACATATCCAATACCACTCTGTCCTAAGTGGTAGAACTAGTCTCCGTGATGTCAACTCCATTTTTCCTCACAGTTCTTGGGCTTATTTTTTCCATGAATCTAGTCTTATGGCAGTATGAAGGGAGAATGGTCTTTCCTATGTCGTTTTTAACTGCACAAGGAACTGTATTGTTCCTGTGATCTATTAGACTGCTCAGGGGTATAGGAGGCAGAAGAGTCTTACTGACTTGTTACCACCTTCTGGTACAGTTTGCTTCCATTAAAACACCAATCAGTGGCCAGTTACTACTCTCATTGAAAGGCAGCAATTGAGTATAAATTCAGTAATTATTCTTATTAAGAGCTTTGGATACATTTTGGACTAAAGTCCCGTACAAATTGTTGGGCCAACCCTGAGTCACAGTTTCATCAGCAAAGCAATTTCCCATTTGGGGACTTGTTTTCCTTTTTTGATGACCTCTGCAATGCATAATAGCTACTTTGAAGGCTTCCAAATACTCTTAATTCACACTTAATTTCATTACCTTGAGGAGTTATAGCCCTCTCTCCTTTCAAAGGGGTCCATGGGCATAGACAACATTAAAGACATGTTTGGAATCAGTCCATATAGTCACCTTCTTTCCCTGAGTTCTAGAGCTCTTATCAGTGTAAGAAGTTAAATCAGATCTTCAGTCACCTTATCCATGATTGCTACTGTGTAGCTGTCATTTGCTTACCATTTCTCATGAAGCTACCTCCATTCTGTATGCAGTTCCCAGTCTGGATTCTCCAGAGGCATGTCCTTCAGGTCTGGTCTGCTGGAATAGGCCTCTTCTATTATCTGTGAACAGCCATGCTCAGGCATGATGTAAATTAATGTAGATAACAAAACAGTGCAGGATTTACAACAGATGTTGTATTTTAAGGGTAACATCATCCCATTCCAACAACACTGAGTGATACTTAAGCATTCTGCTAGGAGATAGGCAGTGTCCTCCCTTATGTTCCAGTACAGTGATCACTGTGTGGGACACATACTTGAATTTGTGCCCAAGGGTGGCTTTGTGGGCTTCTTGTATGAGGATGACAGTAGCTGCCACACCTTTCAAACACCCAGGCCACTCCTGACTAACCTTGTCTAGCTGTTTTGAAAAGTAGGCCACAGCCTTTTGTTGATCTCCAAGGTGTTGCACCAGTATCGTCAGAGCAATATTCAGTCACTCATATGTGAAGAATTCAAAAAGGCTTACTTAATTCTGGCAGCCCCAGAGCTGGGGCTGACATCAAGGAACGTTTCAGCTGCTTAAATGCAGCCCTTGTGTTCTCTGTCCATATGATGGTTCCCTTTTCAGCTGCCTTAAGGGGTCCATTCAGAGGTTTTACCAGTAGTACATAATTTGGTATCAATAAGCAGAACCAGTCTACCATTACCAGGAAGGCTTGCATCTCTCTCATAGTGTGGAGCTCTGGAAGTGTCTTCTTTTTGTTCTCTGCTGAGTTGTTGATGTCCATGGAATATTTCTAGCCCCAAGTAGACTACTGTTTCCCTGGCAACCTGTGCCTTCTCTTGCAAGACTCTATACTCACTTAGTTCCAGAAAGTTCAAAAGACTTACACTGAGTTGGATGCAGTCACCTTGTGTTCTAGCTGCAATTCAGATATCATCAAGATATTAAAGAATAACTCCTCCTGGTTCCTGTCTTCTCCAGTCCTCCAGTTCCTTTGCGAGCTGGTTTCCAAATATTGTTGGGCTGTTTTTGAAACTCTGGGGTAGAACCATCTAAGTGAGCTGGGTTTTCTTCCCTGTCTCAGGATTGTCTCGCTCAAAAGCAAGGAGTTCTTTGCTATTCTTATGCACAGGAATACAGAGAAAGGCAACCTTGAGATCTAAACAGTGAACCACCCTTAAATCATCTATCAGCATGGTCAAAAGAATGTAGGAGTTTGCTACAACTGGGTATATATCTTCTGTTATTTTGTTAATTTCTCTTAAATCCTGCACTAATCAATAACTCTTACCATCAGCCTTCTTTACTGGAAGAATGGACGTGTTGTATCTGGATTCATATTCCACTAATAACCCAAATTTAACGAACTTCTTAGTTATAGATTCTAATCTCCTATGGCCTTCTAACTTCAAAGGTGCTGTTTCTGCCTTGCCATTGTAGACCCTAATTTGAGTGTAATACAGGCTCAGCTCTTTTGCATGTCCCAGGAAAATCATTGGCCCACACTATTAGAATGACAGCATCTTCAACTTCTTTGAAGATGAAGATGGGAATTTTGGGATTTGGGAATTTTGCCATAATTCTCCTGTAAGAAAATAGCTGCTTTGACAAATTTAGTTTTAGGAATTATAACTTTCACTCCCACCTTCTTTGGAAAATGTGATTTCTGCTTCTAATTTCTACAGTAAATCCCTACCTATTAATGGCTTTGAGGAGTTTGGCTTATAGAGGAATTGGTAAGCCACCCAGTTTCCTAACTTAAATTTTAAAGGTCAGAAGAAAGGCCTTGTTTCACTGACCCTGTAGAGGCCCTGTAGCACTAATCACATTTAAAGTATCTTGACTCAGTTTCCCTTTTAAAGTATTTAACACAGAATATGTTCCCCTATATTTACCAAAATTCAGCATCCTCTTTCCCCAGCTTAACTATAACCAAAGATTGTGCTGGGCGGCATAGTCCCTTCAGTCTGCATCATTTCCCATTCACAGCTAATTCAGATACTGGGGGTACCCTTTGTCTAGAGGAGTACTCCTTTTCAACACATTAGATGACTTTCCCTGATCACCCCTTCTATTCTGCTGGCATCTATTCCTGTCTGTTGAATCTCTATTTTGATGTATCTTTCAGGCTGTATTCAACAATTTACCTATGTCATGCATCTCACCCATCTTTGACAGCTTATTCTTTATGCCATCTGCAGATTGGCCTATAAACAAATAAGCCAGGTGGGTTTGCTCTGCAGGTGCCTTGAGGTCCAGATTTGTGTGTTTTCATGCAGCCTCTTTAAGCCTGCTCAAGAAGTCTGTAGGGGTTTTATTTCTGGTTTGTTTTTGGTTTTTTTTTTGGTTTTTTTTTGATTGTTTTGTTTTGGTTTTGTTTGTTTGTTTTTTGTGCCTTCATATAATTTCGACCAAGTCACTGCTTTAGGAATGGCATATTTTAGGCCAAGTAATATCCAATTCTGATAACATTTTAACTTTGCCATTTGTTCTGCCACATAAGGGTCCCACCCTTGGTCAGTTAAAGGAAAAAATACTGTTAACTGGCCGTTGAAGATTTCCAGCTGTAATTAGAGTCTCTGTAGCAGATATAACAGCCTTATCAACCATCTATTTTTCTGTTTCATCTAATAATGTGTCTAGCATTACATTCAGATCACTCCAATCTGGGTTTTGTGTCTTAATAGCCCTATTAACAAGATTAGCTACCTTCTCTGGATTGTCTCTTTGTCGTCCAACTGAGGCTTTCCACTGTTGCAGTTCTACCAGAGAAAACAGTGTTTTTATGAAAATCACCCTTTGATTCCCAACAGCTCAGCCTAAAGGTGCTTGTATGGCAGACTCTTCCCTTTCTGACTCCTCCTTTTTAGATCTGATGTGTTTTGCTACTGGGTCGGGTGTTTCTATGGCCTCTTGGGCTGCTTTCCCCCTTTTCCTTCTTACTAGTGGCTGCAGCAGCTTTGCCCTCGGTTTCATTTTCCGAGGAGCTAGCTATCTGTGTGGGAAGCACCGCGCTCGCTTCCAGCGCAGGCTGTTCCGCGGGGCGTCACCGGGGCTGAGGGCCGGCAGGGGCCTGCTCCCGCGGCGCTGCCGCTCTCCGGCCGGGCCGTTCGGGGGCTGTGGCGGCCCTGCCGCTGTCTCCGCTGCTGTCACCAGAGCCGCGGCGGGCACAGACGGCGGTGGCAGCTCTCCTGCCCGCCCCACCAGTGCAGGGGACAATGGGCGCGGCAAGGGTAGATGCTGCTCCCCCCTCCCCGCGCAGAGCGGAGCCGCCAGATCCTCGTCAGTCATGGCGAGCTTACCAACACGGACCGGGCTAGCAAGAGGCTCCTCCTTCTTATCCTTTGTCTTTACTCTTGAAACCATTGGAAAACAGCCTTCTCCAGGTTTGTATGCATCTTCTCTGAGACCGAAGTTTTGATAATTCTGTAATTAATTCACTTTCTAGGCTGACAAAGTGAGGCCACGCCCCTCCGCCTAATTTTTGGATCTGTCAGATTTCTGTACAGAGTCTAAGTAATTATTTCGTGATAACAGGCATTCCCCTGCTTGCCAGGAAATGCCTATGCTTTATATAAAATCTAACACGGAGTCATAGGCTATGTGCATGCCTTTGTTGGAAGATACACATCCCATGTTCTTACTTATAAAAAGAAAAAAAAAACGCTGAGAAAAGAGCTACTAGCTGAAGACTCTGACCTGGGATTTGAACACACACTTTCCACTCCCAAAGCAAATTACTAAGCTTTGTGCAATCCTTTTGGGAATTCAGTATAACCACCTTCATAAATATGTGGAGCTCAAATTTACAGGAAACCATTTTTGGTTCCACTGCTGGAAGTAGAATCTAGTATCTAGCTGCTTGACTGGTCAGGGACTTTTTTGATGTTCCAGCTTAATGTGTCTGCTCGTGGGCTATTTATTCACCATGTAGGGGGCACATGAATTCAACAGACTCTGTGCCCCAGGTCCCTGTCTTCTTTAGAATCCTTTTCCAAGGTATTTTATCACAGCTTTTAATTTGTATTTGTTTTCTTGGAACCTAGACAGTAACTTTGATCAATAGAATTAGCTACCCGATATTAGCTACTCAATATTAGCTACCCAATATGGTCTAAAACCCCAAATCAACATCTTTCTGCTGGTCAGGAGAATGTGTGAACACAGTTGAGTGCACTGACTTTGTTCAGTGCTTGCATTCCTATTTTAGTAGTACAGAAAGGCATTTTCTCTGTACAGTAAATTACAGTAGCATCATCAATATGGATAATAACTTTGACCAATTTGAGTAAAAAAAAGAATCTCTTATTACCAGACATGAGAAAAAAATAAAAAAGTTTAACAGTTATTATTACCTCCCTGAAAAAAAATGCATCATCCTCCATATTGAAGATACTGATTTTCCACAAAACTTATTGCTAGTCTGTCAATTTGTTTCATTAACTTTAAAGCTAAAGTTAGAAAGAAAACCTACCTGCAAAGAAAGACTGAAATATAATGGAAGATTTTTAAGGGAATATGGTTCCAAACAAGTATGCCTTCTTTTGGAGTTTTTGAAACAAGTCAGAGGAGAACATTTGATCTTGGGTCAGACAGCATCAGTGTAGTCTTCACAATGATGTCATGTTGTGACAGTGGAATGATTTCATGTTGCTATCTACCTACTTGAGACAAGAGCCATTGCATTCAAACCACTTTTCAGGTGCTTTGATTCATTCCTGCCTTACTGCTCTTTCCCAGTTTTCTCAGGATTGCACACTTGCACATCTCTACATGCATCTTCCCAGTTCTAGCTTTCTCTCACTCTTTTGTTTTTTTCTTTTTTTTTTTTCAATTAATGAAACCATCGCATGAGAAAATAATATAGATTCTGTTTACTACTCAGTGCAGTATATTCTCTTGTACTTTTTGGGGTAACTTGATCTTTTACAACCGTGATGGCAATTGTATGTAACTCATTGTCCAAAAAGATTTTATATAACAAATCAGCCTGCTACTGCATTAATTTTTATATGTTTCATTCACTCTATTTCTAAATTTGCTTTGCTCCTCTGACCTGGCTAGTAATAGAGTGGGCAGTATTGACTTTCGCTACCAATTGCTCTATACTGTCCCTAGTGATGCTGTTCCAGCAGATATCCATTTGCCTTTGTTATACAGATATTAAGTTATCTTTAAAGATATATGGCAGTTCTGGCATAGAGGTGGTATTCCCCCGTTTAGTATTCCCACTAAAAAAAAAGAAAAACATATGCTTCTCCCTTTTCCTTTCATCCAACTGGAGGCACAAAAGGCAAAGATCATGGGTTAAGAACAATTTACAGCAATGAGATAAGAGAACAAACAGTCACTGCAACAATATTAATAATAGAAGTGTACAAAACAGAGTGATTCACATGCAAAAATGCTCACTGCAGACCCCATGACAATTAACACAAGGTGGCTTCTGCTACATTTTCTCAACTGGAAGAAACCTCATCTTGCCAGAAGAGAGTCCCTTTACCCTGCCCTGTCAATGATATCAGGTCATAGAGAATAACCTTTTTGTCCTAGCCATGCTCCTCCTAGCTACCACAAAATTTAATCCTGTTTTGGCCAGAATCAGAACAATGGCCAATTAGAAACTATATTTTTGAAGTTGTTCTTACTTTTCAGAAACTGCAAAGACTGAGAATCCTGTACGACTTACATTTTCCCAAATACAGGCACTGCTGTTGCCTCAAGCAACTTGACGTGGGAGGAGGAAGGGGAGCTGGGGATGAAGGACTGAAGTTGAAGCTGGGAAGAAAAGGGGTAGGTAAGTGTCTTTGAGTTTTACCACCAAGAAAATTAATCTTTCTCAAGATGAGTCTCTTTTACCTATGATAATAATCAGTAAGCTGTAACTCTGTCTTTATCTCAGTCTATGAGCTTTTCTATCTTATTTTATCTTCCCTTGTTGTGTGTAAGGTAGTGAAAGAGCACCTGGGTAGGGTGGGTGTCCAGCAGTTAGTCAAGGTCAATACAACATGTACAGCATGGGTGCCAAGTGCACTAAAACTTGAGCCTTTGTTAGACTTTTAATGTGGTAGCGTCAAATGAGCTGGCACTATATCCAACAACTAAATAATTTAAATAATGACTAAAAATTCCAGCATCGCCATGTCATTAAACTTTAAACTGCATCAGAAACAATGTCAGTATAGTTTATATCTGCAGTGTTGTGTTGGTTCTCCTAGCAAGCTGGAGATCTGAATTTGCAACATATTGGTGCTCAATAATGTAAAGAAACTGATCTATTAATAACATTACATAAAATACACTGAAAGGTTTTTCATACAGTGGATTTATATTCAGCAGTTAACACATGGAGAACACACAGAAATGCCATTCCTAGAATTACAGAATCATAAAATGGTTTGGATTGGAAGGGGTGGACATGGCTGCCTGCTGTGTGCTGCAAGTGCGCATTGCTGGGTCATGTCCAGCTCCTCAATCACCAGCACACCCAAGTCCTTCATGGCAGGGCTAGCCTTGATCCATTCTCTGCCCAGCTTCTATTTGTAACTAGGGATTGCACTGGACTGGATTCCTCTTTGATATTTTTCTCTGCTGGTACAAAGATTTACGTATGACTTCTCTAGAGAAAATTGAAATTGGGTGTTCAAGCTGAATAAGCTGAAAGCAGGGAGAAAAGGCCATGAATTGACGTTGAGCAGAACAGGGGGAAAATGAGTGAGAAAAGAACAATCTACTTCCAGATTGTGATATTATTGGCAGTGAAATCCAAGGGAAAAAAAAAAACCCTTACTTGTTTAGGCAATTCTTAAGGACCATCAAATAAATACCAGCTTAAAACAAGGACACTTTATTCTATTTACTCCTACTCCTATATTTCTATACTCCTAGTCTTCTATATCTATACTCTCACTTCTTCATTCTATGTCTCCTCCTACCTCCACGTGAACTGAATGTGATGCTGGATTTTGTCCTTTAACACCTTTCAAACAATGACCCTAAGATTGGCTGGGTGCCAGAGTACTTTTTTTTCTGAGCTGGACAAATGTTTTGGTAATTTAATATATCACTACTGTGAAAATGGGTTTTTCCTTGCCTACAATTTTGAAAAAAATATTACTTTTCTGGGAAAATTGGATGTTTTTCTTGTTGTTTTCTAAATGCTATCAACCATATATACATTTTGGTTAATTTCTAAATTCCCAGTCTTCCAGTTTTCTATATGACTATCATCTTGAGAAAGTTCAAGCAGTAGTGCAGAATCTTTAGTGAATCAACTGAGTTTTCTTACTGTAATAGACAAAGTCTCCTTATCTAGTTTTTGTTCAGTTTTTAGTTTGGATTCTATAGAATAATGCCAGCTCTTACTTCTGAAAAACTGCACTCCTCCAAGGCTTTTAAACAATAATATTAAAATTTTGCTATAGTATTTTTACTTCATCCCAACTGCCTCATCTTGCCAAAACAGTGTTATTTCAGGCTATTTTAATAGTTAAGACTTGTTAGATGAATATTGTATGACCTCTAGAACAGCATCCAGCACAGTATTAAAATCCTCTGTAAATAAAAAGAAGGTAAATCTTCCCTGGAAGAGAGCTAATAACCAGAAAATTTGTTATTATATGTATTTTATGAAGAAAAGTGATTCCATATTAAAAACCATTTTTGTTGTAATTTTGTCTTTTTCTTCTTTCTGAAAAACCACTACCACTGAACTCAAACAAATGGTTTTTCATAAAGTATAGGCCAAAGATGAAGACTACCACAGAAGAGGTATTTCTTTCAACAAAATAGGTGTTCATGGGAGCTCATTATTTTTGACTGAGGAAGCATAGGAAAATTTGGCACCAAAAAATTATTTTACTCAGAATGCAAAATACACTAAGACATGATTAGATGCTTTCATAATGCGTAACTCAAACTTAAAACTCAAAAGGGAGTTCTAGGAATCATCATTGATTATCAGCCAGTTGCGCATTAGCTGCTTAAAATGCCATTGAATGCTGACAGTCACCAAAAGGGTGCTGAAAATAGGTCAGAATGCATCCTATTTGTTCTAAATCTAAATGAACCTGTGGGCTGCAGGTACAATTTCCATTGCAGTTTTTTCCATGGCAAGAAGTATCTTGTGGACTTAAGGAAAACTCAGAGACTGGGTGACTGAAACAGTCATGTGGTCGAGCAGCTGCTTTGCAAGAAGAAATCAGAAGGACTAGCTCAATTTAATGATCTTTTAGTTCTCTTTTTGATGGAATGTTGTGTCTAGAAGTCTAAAATGGTCAATGGATTACCCTGACAGGAAATCTCAGAAAGTATGAAAAAAATTCTGAGTCAGAGCAAGGTCATTTAATGTTGCACGGGCATGTGCTGTTAGCAGAAAATAAGAATTCAATATTGTCCTGGTTCTGGCCAGGACAGGATTAATTTTTGCAAATCATAAAATGGTTTCGGTTGGAAGGGGTGGACATTGCTGCGTGCTCTGGGTGCAAGTGCGCATTGCTGGGTCATGTCCAGCTCCTCATTCACCAGCACCCCCAAGTCCTTCATGCCAGGAGGAAGCATGGCTAGGGCATGAAAATTATTCTGTACCACCTCACATAATTTTTTCAGATGGAAGGGAAGGGGCCCTTCTGTTTTGGGTGGCTTGGTGGTAGTGGGGTATTGTTGTGTGGTGAGCAATCATGTTTGAATGGTTTGTCTCTCATACACTATTATTAATATTGTTGCTGTTATTGTTTGTTTTCCTGTTTCATTTGCTGTTTCCAGTAAATGGTACTTATCTCAGCCAGTGATCTTTACCCTTTGAACCTCCAATTCTCTCCAGCCACCCACACAGGGAGGTGGAGGAGAAGGGTAGTGAGTGAGCAGTGCATGGTTTTGACTGCTTCAGTGGGAACACTAAATAGGAGAATACCATTCCTAAACCATGACAAATATATATTGAGTAAAATTTTGAAAGTAATTAAACTAGTAATGATGGAATGGTGAACAGGACAACTAAAAGTATTATTGTAATTATGCACTAAATAGTTAATTAATGAATTCAATTTCCTGACTTGGTCCAATTGTACCCAGCATAGCTCTGGCAACTCTAGGTCTGGCAATGGAAGTCATATTAGAACATTTTCTGCCTGTGCTGATAGTTGCCTTTGGTTGGTCTTCTTCTGGTCAAAGGCCACAGCATTCAGAGGCAATACCTGGCTGTTCAGCAGCAGTGCCAATTACAGTAGCTCTCTGGCTGTCTTGCTTCCTTAAAGTGCCTGGGAGATGTTTTACTTCAAAAACTTGGTGTTCTTCAGGCTTTAGAATCCCCTTGCAACATAATCAATTTGTTAATGTAACAAATCTTGAATGAGGACAGACAATATTCCTCCTTTAAAATTCTATTTGAAAGTATATATTTTTATATAGACCTATTTTATTCTATGTGATTGAGTATGTTGTTACATACATTTAACCAGCAGATAAAAAACATATTGGTATATCTATCTCTTGATAGAGCTGTTGACCACTACCGTCTGGATGTGACCATCCAACCACTTATCCTTTTAACAGTCCAGTCACCAAATACATCTCTCTTCCATTTAGAGAGAAGGATGTTGGCAGGACTGTGTCAAAAGCTTAACAGAAGTCCGGATAAATGGCATCTGTAGCCTTTCCCCTGTCCACTGATGTAACGACTCCATCATATACCACTAGCTTGGTCATCGAGTCATCTCCCTGTTCTCCCTGTGCCTTAGTGCAGCTTCCAGGAGGATCTGTTCCAGGATCTTCCCAGGCACAGAGGAGGGGCTGACAGGGTGATAGTTACCAGGGTTCTTGTTTCTGCCCTTTATAAAGATGGGTACAATGTTTCCCCTTTTCCAGTCCCCTGGGACCTCACATGATGGTCATGACTTTTCAAACAGCATGGAGAATGACTTGGCAACTACCTCAGTGAAATTGCTCAGAACTCTGGAATGTATCTCATCAGGTTCCATGGATTTATATACATTCAGGTTCCTCAGATGGTCACAAACCTGATCTTTATTTACAGTGGGAGGGACTTTGCTCCCTCAGTCCTTATCCTACTGTACATCCACTTGAGAGACGTGAGAAAAGACGTTGCCATTGAGGACTGAAAGAAAAATACTGTTGATTACTTCAGTCTTCTCCTCATCCCTTGATACTAGTTTTCCAGCATTGTTTATCAGGGTCTCTGGCCTTTGTGTTTTGCTTAATATATCTGTAGGAGATCTCTTGTTATTCTTTTCATCCCTTGATAGGTTCAGTTCCAGCTTTGCCTTGGCCTTCCTCACTCCATCCCTACACAACTGAATTTTATCTCTATATAAAGGAGATAAAAGGTCACCTATTCTTGTTTCTGCTGTCTGCATTTCCTTTACTTTGACCAGCAGTTTCCTGCTCAACCATGCCAGTCTCCTGCCTTCCTTGCATCATTTTTTACTCCTGGGGATTGATAGTTTTTGTGCTCTATAGATTAATTCCTTAATGATTTGACAGCTCTATTCCACATCTTTGTCCCTGAGGGCAGCCTTTTAGGGTTGGATGGTCACATCCAAAGGGTAGTGCTCAATGGCTCAGAGTCCTGTGTTACAAGTGGTGTCCCTCACCAGTTCTTATTGGGGCAGCGTTATTTAAGATCTTCATTAATGACATAGACAAAGGGATTGAGTGTTTCCTCAGCAAATTTGCTGATGACACCAAGGTGAGGGGTGCTGTTGCTACATCTGAAGATGCCATCCAGAAGGACCTGGACAAGCTTGAGAATTGGACCCATAGCAATCCCATGAGATTTAACAAGACCAAGTGCAAGGCTCTGCACCTGTTTTGGAGCAGCCCCTGGTTGCAGCACAGGTTGTGAGATGAACAGATGGAGAGCAGCCCTGGGGAGAAGGACTTGGGGTTGCTGGTGGATGGGAAGTTAGACATGACCCAGCCATGGGCACTCCCAGCCCAGAGAGCCAAACGTGTCCTGGGCTGCATCCAGAGCAGCGTGGGCAGCAGGGCCAGGGAGGGGATTCTGCCCCTCTGCTCTGCTCTGCTGAGAGCCCATCTGGAACCTGCATCCAGCTCTGGGGTGCCAGCACAGGAAAGACATGGAACTGATGGAGAGAGTCCAGGAGAGGCCACCAGGTTGATCAGAGCACCTCTCCTGTGAGGATGGAGCACCTCTCCTGTGAGGAAAGGCTGAGAGAATTGTGACTGTTCATCCTGAAGAGAAGAAGAGAAGGCTTTGGGGTGACTTAATCGCAGCCTTCCAGTACCTGAAGGGAGCCTACAAGAAAGATGGAGAGAAACTATTTACAAGAGCATGTACTGACAGGACAAGGGGGGATGGCTTTAGACTGAAAGAGAGCAGGTTTAGATTGGATATTAGTAAAAAATCCTTTACTGAGGGTGGTGAAGCACTGGAACATGTTGCCCAGACATGTTGCAAATGCCCCATCCCTGTGGAAGTTTTCAAGGCTAGGCTGGATGGAGCTCTGAACAAGCAAATCTAGTAAAAGATGTCCCTAGGCAGGGGGGCTAGAACTAGATGACGTTTAAGGTACCTTCCAACCTAGACCATACTATGATTTTATAATATCTGACAGCTACCTTAATGAAAACCCATGTTTTCTATCCTTTCTCAGCATTGTTTCTGAAAGTTAGTATATATTTCAAAATTAGTGTATAGTAATTACTACTGTTGCTGTTACTTACTCTGGCAGTTGAGACTGTGCAGATCTGTGTAGTGAATCAGAAGTAAATGACAAACTTTGTGCAATGAAACTGCTGAAATTGTTCCCAATATAGGAGAAAATTTAGGATCAAGGACAGTTAGCTAAAAGTGTGTTCTTTTCCTGCACATAAGACCTTTCAGCTTAACTTCAGAAGGAAAAAAAGATGTTCTTTCACATATGTTATATTACATATTTAATTTATATGCTTATGTGCACAATTGTATATAATTATACATGTTATATATTTTTTTCTCTATACAATGATATATGTTGTATGTATGATATCTTATTGAATATATATTATTGCAATGGTCCATAATGTTGTTATTTTTGTTCATGCTGCCTTTCTATATCCTCCATACTCAGTATTTACTCATCTCCTAACTTTAGGGAATTGCATTTCTAGGTGAGTTTTTCAGTGTTGCATCTTGTTACAGTTATGACTTTCAGAATTCATCTAGATAATTTTCAGTGCAACTTTTGAAGGAGTAATCATTTCTTTTCAACGACTTTTCTATCTACATTGTTGATATAGTTAAACAGCAATTTTCAAAAAGAGAAAACAAATTTAAAGTAGGAAAAAGGGAGATAGTGAATAACAAGAAGAGACAAAAGGAGAGCAAAAGTTTTCTGTACATATCTGACAGTGAAAGAAACAACAATCTTTTGAGAACACAAACCAAGCCAGTGGTAGATAAATACAAAAAAATTCGATTTCCACTGAACAAGTCCTGCTTTGCATTTCTGTCATTGTTACGTGGATGTGGAGCTTCCAAGGCTACGAAAAGGAGTGCTAATACATGGAATGGAGGTAATCATCAGATTCTGCAGGGAGACAAGAACTGAATCTATGTCTATGCCCCAAATCTTGTCCAACCCAAGATTTCTAAGACAAGGAATATTCAGCACTTTTTCCCTCCTTGGTCCATAAAGTATTTTCTACTTCCATCTTGGCCAAGTTTCCTCTTTCCTTTCAGGTTTTTTGAAGCATATTTTCTTAGCATTGCTTCAATTTCCAGTGCCCAGTCCATGTTGCAAGAGGTTTTGTACAATTGAGGATTACCAGAAAAAGTTCTGTCTTCAAACCAAGTTTCATACCTTTTTGGATCCCTTGGTGTGAAAACAATGACTTTTCTTTTTAACTTGATGTGCTTTTAGGTTGCCCTGAAGAAGACATTGAAATTATGCCAGTTTGTCACATTTAGTGTGTGTTGAAGGGTCAAGTCCTGTTACGATATAATGCAAATAATAAGGAGCACTGGGCACTTTTGCAACTATGAGCTTCCAATAAAATATGATAAAGCTATCTAATAATGCCAGAATGAAATAACTATTTCCTCCATGCTTTATGCAGATTTATGGGCTCTTCCAGTACAGCTTTGCTTGATGAACCTTGCCACCTAGGAACAAAGGACCCTCTCAGGCTTCTGGACAAAAGCTATACAGAGCTGCCCTGTCAGCAGCTTTTTAAACTTGTCGAATATTTCTGGAAATTTTGTTTTTTTCCTTTTTTGCACTTAGCATTCAACCCCACTGGCATTCTGCAGAACAGAGGAAAATAATTTTTAGTTATTTTGCTTTGGAATCAGACAGCTATTTAAAGCCAGCTTGGAAGCAGACTTTAAAAGGCTAGATAGGGGAGTTAAAAAAAAAGAGAAAGGACAATGTGAAGTGGTTCCTTTAACACATCCTTACTAGGCAGTAAGTGATAATGTGGAAGAACACCAATCAAGTAGGATACCTTCCAGACATCCTCATAAAGTGAAGAGAAAACATCTGCTGCCCACCCACTAACAGGGTAGAGTGCACAGCCCCTTTTTGTCTCCAGATGTCTCCAAGAAAGATAACATTGGTTATGGTCTGAGACTGAGAAATGCTTGTACTGTTGAATCAGATGAAAAAATTAAATTATACATTAACAAAAAAATTCGCAATAGCATATGGCCTAGAAGGATACAGGAAGAAAATAGTGAGAACAAAAATCACTTAAACAAATTCAGCAAAATGATGACTGGTGAAGAAGACGTCATTTGCCAAAGTGACAGAATTGGGTCTGTTTGGGATTGTTCTCTCCAGAGACATCTGGTATCTCACCAAATTACTTTATGCTTTTGAAGCTCTAAAACAGCAAAGGGAACTGCCTTTGACTACAAAAGAAAGTAGTGATTATAGTTCCAAATGCAATACATAGGACATATTCCAAAATAAATGAGATCTCTAACCAAAGAGAAAACATAAAACAACAGTAAAAATTATGTGGTACATGGGCTCTTCTCCCTGTTCACTGTGCCCTGCAGAGGCTCTGGGTGATGGCTGGCATTCCAGGACTGTGCCCTTTGTTAGGCAGGAGGTCAGTGTGCCTCCAAAGCTCGTTGTTTGGGGCTGCAGCTGTTTCCCACCAGCCAGGGCACAACCTGCAGCCTTTGCAGGACTTCAAGCTACCTGCACTAGGTGTGTTCTGCAACAAATCTGTGGGCTTGCTGCAAGGCCCACATGTGGGAGACTGGAATGCAGAAGGAGACATCATCACAAGTACCACACAAAGCCTGTGTTTAGGGCTTACTCAATGATTGAAATACACAGAACACTTTTGATAATCCTCCCTTTTGGAAGGTGTACCAAAAGCTCTGTGTCATGTATACCAAAATTCCGTGTAGCAAAAAGCCCCCAACCCAATCCAAACAAAAAAAAAATAACCCCAAACAAAACCACCCCCCCCCACCCCCAAGCTAACAAAACCAAAACCAACCAACCAACCAAAAAAAACTAATCGCCCCAAAAGCCCCACCCAAACCTAAATCAAACAAAAAAAAAAAAAAAATAGAGTTGCAAATAGAAAACAAATCTAAAGGACTGAATCAAATGCTGAGGAAATGGACACTTAACAGTATTTTTTAAAGAAAAGCAAGGTTGGTAGAGAGCAACTTGAAGCAGTTTCTCAGCAAGAATTTGAATTGCAGTTTTGGAGATATCTGTGTAACTAAGTAGCATGAACAATAAACCTTTAAAAGTAAAGATTCTTGAAAATATATTAATTTAATTTTGCTTGAGTTTAGTCTGTGACACCAAGATTTATGGCAAACACAGGGAATATTTTGTCATACAGTTATGGAAACATTGGTTTTGCCATTTCACTGATAATGGTCCTATGTTTGTTGTCTTTTACATTGAATTCCTCAAATGTCACAGTGAAACATTTGTACAGATGGTGATGTCAGACTTACTGAAATAAGTCTTGTTCTGGTGCACTTGATAGCTATTAAGGTGCTTCAGTTGCTTCTGATGTCAGTCAGAGACAGCAAGTAACATTGCATCTGCGTAAACACAGTGTCCTCTGAATGTCCTAGCAGCCTGTCTAGTTTCTGTGGAAAGCTCTCTGGAGCTTGCTCACCTTAAGAGTTTAAATCCCGCTGCCTACGAGCAGATTACAAGCATAATTTTTTAAATAACCAAATTGCTCTTAGTCATCAACCTACAGTAAAAATTTTTCCTAATTAGCTGGTGTCCCTATCCGTGAATGAACTGCAAGTCCTAGGAGCAGCACCTGAACTCCATTTTGAGTTATTCTGCCCTAAATGTCACACCGTATAATGCACTGTACTGAATGCTAATGAAAACTCTGTGTAACCTAGCAACCTAATGGGAAACACGGCTGTGAAATACGAGTTTGTTACCCTGTTGGACGGCTCAGGCCGCCTGGCTGTGGCTACTGCTGTATATCAAAACGTTTCCCTACCTGTGGAGCTCCTACATCGCGTGCTTTGCTGACGGAAAGCTGAAGCAGTGCCTGCTTTCTTCTAGCACTGCGTCGTTGGCTTTTGGTTTGTTTTATGAGTTTGGGGTTTAGGCGGGTTTTTTTTGTTTGTGTTTGGTTTTGTTTCTTGGGTTTTTTTGGGGGGGGGTTTGGTTTTTTTTTTTTTTTTTTGTTTTTTTTTTTTTTCTGCCTTTGTTTCTGTTTGTTTTTCTTCAGGAAAGGGAAGCGGTACTCTCTTGCGCGGTACTGTTGCTATGTAACACCCCCGCCGTCCCGACGGCCGGGCGCGGCCATTTTGAACGCGGGCGGGAGGGCGGCGCGGCGGCGGCCAATCTGGGGCCAGGCTGGCGCGCCACGCGGCGGCCGCTCCAACGGCGCCGGGCCCAGGCGCGGGGTGCGGGAACGGTGCTCACTGCCGGGTAACAACGGGTAGCGGTGCGCAGTGCCGGGTGACGGCGGGTAGCGGTGCGCAGTGCCCGGTGACGGCGGGTAGCGGTGCGCAGTGCCGGGTGACGGCGGGTAACGCTGCGCAGTGCCGGGTGACGGCGGGTAACGGTGCGCAGCGCCGGTTAGCGGCGCCTAACAGCGGTAACGGCGGGCCTGCGGCGCGGAGGCGGAGCGGGGTGCCCGCGGAGCGAGCCGTAGTCGGTTCCGGGAAGATGGGGCCGTCAGGGCCGGGGGTGGCGGGGCCGTTGTGGGCGCGGGAGCGACCCTGCTGATGTCTGTTCCAGGCCGCCTCTGGCAAGAGCCCTCGAGGTGGTGGCGGACAGCCCAGCTCTCTGTTGATGCCCGTTCAGTGGTGTGCGGTCTGAACTGATTCCCTGAATCGGTGTCGGTCTTGAGTCGGTGTAGCATAAAAGCCCCGCTGTTATTACCCCGGTGCTAACCGTAGCTGTCTGTCGCTGGGTGCTGCGTTACATCCTTAAACGCAGTTGTGCACCACGTCCAGTGACGGGTGCCTGGCCCCGGCAGGGCCCCAGGCCGCGCTTGGCGCGGCGCGCCCGCCCAGGGTGAGCGCGGCTCGGCCTCCCCGTGTGCTCCGCAGGTCGGCGCTGGCCGTGGCTGCTGCTGGCCGTGCTCCTGGGTGCCGTTTGCCCGCCCTGTAGACATTTAGCCAGCTGGTTATTTTAATCGCTACAAACTCACAGGTTCCAGAAAACTCCTAGCATGGAGCTGGATTTTTCAGTTTTACTGTGTGCTGTATATTTCTCGTAAATTGTGGCCAGCTAGTGTGATTTCTGGGATCCGTATTGAGTAGATAAGTATCGTCTGTATACATTCTCAGAACCACTCAGGTCAAAGGTGGTATCAGGTTGGTTGCACCTTCAGTGCAGAAGAGTTCGAATTTATATAGTTTTCCTTTTGGAAAGCTTTTGGGTCTGATTAGTTTGTTCTTTTTGTCTCTTCCTACAAGTGGGTTAAACTTCAGTGGTAGGGCCAGGAGCTCCTTTCTTCAGTTAGAGGTGGGATGTTAAGGTGTTGCAGTGAAAGCCTCCATGAAGAGAATATTGCTTAAGCTCTGGAGAAAAAAGGCTAATATTTTGCACATTTATACATTACCAGAAGCCATTGGTGCCTTAAACCTGATGGTCATTTTCCCAACACAAAGTGTAAGATTATAATTCAGTAATTTCTGTTCCTATGGCCACAGTGTGGTCATTAAATGCTAGTAAATCAGAGCTAAAAAAAGGTAAAAGTGTGTGGAGGAACTGTATTATTAGAATTAATATCTTACTATATTTCCAGTCATTTAGATGCTAACAATATATTATTTTTCTAAACTATGCTTTTACAAATGGCTGTCCTCACATGTCTAGTATAACTTGTCTTAATTTGACATACAGCATATTTGAGAAGATTGGTTAAAGCTTTCTAGTCTGTGACAAATAAGAAAAAAGGTTTGCAATGTGTGATATCCTATGTGGAATACTTAATGTTGTCCTGAGAATTAATAAATAAATAAATAAATAAATAAATAAATGTATCTTCTAAATATACTGACAAGTGTCCCTATTGAGACAGTAGAATTACTTAACTCTTAATAGTTACGTCATAGCAGTATTTAGAGATTCTGTTTGGAAATTGGTAGTGTTATTCTCTGTGAGTACTAAAGTGTAACAAAACCTTATGCCTGCTTAGTGAATTTTACTGGGATATGTATATCCGGTATGCAATAGCAAAGATATTTAGGAAATCAAATTTTATTATGTATGATGATAATTTAGACTTAACTGAAGTAGCAGAGAAGTTCACAACTGGCTCTGTATGTTTCCCTTGATGGTGGGTCAGGGAGTGTCCAAGGCTTTTGGGCAGACCTTGATGCTACGAAGTTAAATCTTAAGATGAAAGCAAGATCTCTACAGCAGTCCCTGCTTAAAGATCTGGGCTTTTGTGTTCTTGTTATACCTGTTAGAGTGAGGAGAATAAAAATACAGATGAGTTGTTTTTTGGTGTTTGGGATTTTTTCCCCTAGCCCTTTGCTCATGCAACTTTACTTGCACAGGTAGTAAGCATCATAAGACATAAGGTTTTAAGCTACACACTAAAGATTAGTAAATGCTGGAGAATATACAGGAACATTTTCATGTTTTGAATATGCGTGTTGAATTGGCACTGTGATGCAAGATAGTTATGTATTGAAAAGAAATTTTATGGCTTTTTTCCTCTTTCTTATTTTAGAGAGAAATTTAGTGCATAAAAGAAATGATTGAGTCAGTCAAATTAAGAAGACAGTGCATGCTGGATTTCTTCTCACATTATGAACATCTTTGTGAACTTCAAGGCTCTCTCCCTCTGAAAGCTGTGAAGGCTAACGTGACTCGTGATGCTATTGATCTCATTGTGGATCACATCAAAGCTACTGATTGGGCACCACTTCTGGATGCTCTCAGGCATAATAAGACTTTGGCTTCTATTAAAATAAGAAGTTTACATCAACATGGTCTTGAAGAATCAGGTCTGTATAAAAGATAAGTATGTTGATGTATGCTTAAAACTTGTTGCATAAAACATCTGCATGATTGAATACATGGAGGGAGGAATTCTTATGCCTAAGGAATTGCTATAATTTAAGAAAGTACAAAAAAACAAGGAAGGTATGATTATAATTGCTTTTAAGCCAATACAGACTGGATTTTACTAATGTCTGGTTTTTATTTTTCACTAGGTGTTGAAAGATACAAAACTTACTTTAGAAGGAGAATTCCAGCAACTCTGCCAAAAGACTTGACTGGCCAACTATGCAAAGCTGTGAAAGGCTGTCTCAGTATATCAGATGTACTAAAACATTTAGAACTGCAGGGTTTGCTTCTGAGGGAAAGAGACCTAGCACTTTTAACAAAGGTGGGAATATAATAGTATGTACAAATACATAGTACATATAGTACAAAATATACAAATTGCCCAGAACAGAGAATAGTAGCAACTAATCTTTGCATGTATTTGTTGCAGACAATACATGCAAAGTTATCTTATGTAGTCTTTACACATACATAAAGAATGATTCTGCTGAGACTTTCAGCATGACCTGGTCTTAACTGAATGTCTCAGAAACACAAGGCTTACTAGAAAGATCTTAGCAACATCTCTGCCATGTGCTTGAGGTGTACGTCATAGACTTATGACTGAAATCACTGTGCATGTATGTGGTAGAAGGGAAGTTGTGGGACACCAAGGAGATAGAAATTGATCCTCAGATGTGTTACTGGAAAGCTCCAGTTTGCGCATGACTGTCTTCTGGGGGGGTGGTTGCTGCTGGTTGCCCACAGGCAAGCTTCTTCTGCAAGCTAAAGAAATGAACGCACTTAAACTGAAGGTGAATGTTTGCTGGTTTTGACCTTTGTTTGAATCCCCTAGAGTTTCTTGTAAGGAACAGAGGATGAGTGGTTTGGTTTTTTTTTTTTTTTCTTTCTTCTTTTCAACCAGGTAACTACATTGTTTGTTTTATTCTTCAGGGCTTGGCCACAGCTTCATCTCTGGAAAATGTCTCTTTAGCCCACTGTCCAATTGGAGATGGAGGGTTGGAAAGTAAGTTCAGAATCAAAACCTGTAAATATACTTTTCTCTTTTAAGTTTCCAAATAGGTATGCAAAATTTTCAGTATTTCCGTTCCTGTTTTAAATTTGTCTATGGAGATTATAAGAACAATCTTTACTTTATTCTGCATAACTCAGTAGCATTTAAAGACTTGAATTTCTTCACTTCAGGCTAGTAAATATATATACTACTTTATAGTGATGTTTATACTTTTATCTAAAACAGCATTTGTATTTCTTTACCCTTTCCTGATTTGCTTAAGCTTCTATAAGTAAATTGAAATCAAATATTTTCTAACTTGTTCAGGTATTCTTTGCTGAACATTTGCACTAGAAATGTATGAATTTAGAACACATTAATTGTATTGAAAATATAGTCTGTATTTCAACACTAGTTCTTTGTCAAAGCTTTTGGCTCTTAAAGCTGTCTCTTAATAGGCCGATGAAAAAGCATGTTCTGATAATGTGGAAATGCTGTGTGTAGATAACATGTGTGCTTTTGTTTTCTTCAGCAATCTGTCAGAGTATAAAGAATACAGCTACTATCAGATTTCTTAACTTCACAGCATGTAGCCTCACGTGGCGAGGGGCAGAACATATAGCAAATTTATTAAAGGTAATTTGATGAACTTTCTTAGAATAGAGTGTTTGTAAGAACTTAATAAATTTAATTTTTTACTTCTGCTTTAAAGTCCAAAATCTGTTAAAGCACTTCATGAGGAGCTTGTGTGAACACCAAAATTAAGTGTATGTTCTTATGAAAGATGTGAATTTGTATGACAAAAGTAGTTTAGTTTACTGGTGTGGAATTTAAATTTGCTATTTATTAGAAAAAAACATAAATAATAAAGTATTTTCTTTAAGGACTAGGCCTGTAAACATCTGACACCTGTTTTCAGGGTGTTTCTTTCATTGTCAATAATTTTGAAAAATGTCTCAAGTATTCTGAGTAAGAATAATCAAGTTTACAATTCAGAAGCTGCTGATTAAATGATCAGGAGATTTCTGCCTGGTACTGTGTTTTAATTAGTGTTAATTGTGATTTCTGTGAAAGCACAAAATTTTCATAGTATGTATTTATTTCCTATTCAACGTGCCTTGAAAGTGTCTGTCACAAGAAGGTGATAAAATAATTTGTAGCCAAGATTAATAATTTGCGTTGCAAACTGGGCAGTCACAACAATTATGACTTAACAGTAAGGTTTAAAAATTAGTTCTGTTTCTTGAACTCAGGAATACTTATACCAGCATATATTTCTTATACCAACATTCAAGCCATTGAACATGGTTTACAGAAAAAGGTAACTTGTCATCCTGTCCTCAGTTATGGCTTTGCCATTTCACTTGTTAACAGCTTCTTTGTTTGCAAAGCACCAGGCAATAAGAAGACATGGTCAAGCTTGGGCTGACAGCCTACGTTACAGGAGACCTGACCTTGAATATATGACAGGTTTGAGGCGGATTACTTTGAACTGCAACATGCTTGTTGGAGATAGAGGAGCAAGTGCCTTTGCGGACTGTCTAGGAGAGGACCTTTGGCTAAAAGGTATTACTAAGTCTTTTACTAATGAGCAGCAGAGTAATTCAGGAGTTTCCTTACATAGTAACTATAGACATACTAATGTATATGTAATAAGATATTCCATATAATGTGGAACTTGGTCTATACCAGCAAATTCCCGATATACTGCATATCTGCTTGTTACTAGTTGCTGTAAGGATTTCAGCAGGATCTCCATATCTCTTTATCTCTAGTAATATCTTTTCTACTATCTCTATATCTCACTACTGCATCTCTTAAAATATAGTAGTGGCAGGCAGAAGACTTAAAATTATCAGTTATAACAGTTGCAGCCAGAGGAGTAGCTTACTGTGTTGCTTGGGAAGAGTACTCTTTTTTTTTCCCAAAGAAATTTCTCTTCCTCTTTTGAAGTATCTGAATACTGTTGTGTTATTTAGTATTGTCTGTCAGTATCTTTGAGAATTAATTTGTTCTGCAATATATGTATTGCTATACCTAGTAATTATACAAAATTACTAATAGTGCTGGTGTAAATCATAGCATTCTGTGTGTGGAATAAAATACCTGTTTTATAGTTTTGTTTTCTAGTTTGAGGCAGGTCTACAGATAACATCCATCCTGATGGAAGAGGATCAGATTAGAGAATACTTAAACTGGACAAACAGCCATTCATAGGCCGTAATGGGATGCGTTCACAAGTGCTGAGGGAGCTGGCTGATGTAATTTTGAGGTCACTCTCAGTAGCCTTTGAAAGATCATGGTGATTTGGGAGAGTGTGCCTGAGGACTGGAGGAGGATAGCTAATGTCTTGCCTATTTTCAAGAAGTCTGGGAAGAAGGACTCAGGAAACTACAGTCTTTCTTGGATCCCTAGAAAGGCAAGGATGTGCTGCCATCTAGAGGGACCTCTGCTGTCTGGATAAATGAGCTGATGGGAACTTCATGGTGTTTAAGAAAAGGAAGTGCAAAGTCCTGCACTTGGACAGGAATAATCTGTGCACTAGAACATGTAGGGACTGTGTGGCTGAAAAGCAGCTTTGCAGAAAGGGTGCTGCAGATCCTGGTGGACAGTAAGCTGTCCATGAAACAGTGAGGTGCCTTTGTGGCAGAGAGAGCCATTAGTGTTTGGGATGCATTAAGCAAAGACTTTTTGAGCAGGTTGAGGGAGGTGATTCTTCCTCTTTACTCAGCACAAGTGAGGCCATGGAATGTGCAGTACAGGAGGGAACTGGAGCTACTGGAGAGAGTCCAGTGAATTGCCTCTAAGATGAAGGGACTAAACCAGCTCCGATTTCAGAAAAGGCTGAGAAAGCTAGGACTCTGGCTTGGAGAAGAGAAGGCTCAGAGTGGAATCAAGGTGTCCAAATATCTGAAAGGAGGATGTAAAGGAAATGGAGACAGACTCTCTCCAGTGGTACCTGTGGACAAGGCAAGATGGAGTGGGTAGAGATGAAAACACTGGAGGTTTTTCCTCAACATGATGAAACCCTCTTACTTTGAGGATGACTGAACACTGCCACAGGTTGCCCACAGTGGTTGTAGAGTGGTTCATATTACCTCCTCTGCAGATGTTAACAGCTGTTTCTTAATGTTAAAAAGTGCTAGTTGTGATCTTTGAAAGCAATACTCCGGTTTTTACACTTTTTTGATGACTGTTATCATCATGTCCTCAGTTCTCATGCTTCATTTTCTATGAAATGGAGGTTTTCAGCAGGATTAATTTTTTTAGATATTAACTATTAAATTAAATTACTAACTAAATGCTATACTACCTCTGCTGATTTTTTTTTTTCCTCCTTAAACATTTTAGCGCTTGATTTGCAGCAGTGTGGAATATCCAATGAAGGAGCAAGGTCATTATTAGATGCTCTTCAAACTAACACAACATTAGTGGTACTTGATGTAAGAAAAAATCCATTAATTGGTATGTATCTGTGTCTGTATTTATTCTCTTTGTGTGGTTGTTGGTTTTTTTTTTTTCTTCTTCATTAACTATATGGGGAAAGGTAAACTACTTTCAAGAAAAAAAGAACATGCCACGATAATTTGCTAAACATTTTTAACATAAGAGAACAACCAGGATATGTAATATCTACTTACTAGTCAATGATCTGTTTGTTCACAGAAAGAATTGTCTGTTACAGAAAATTCTTGAAACCGTGTTTTAATTCATTCTAGGTCATGGTCTAATGAAAAAGATAATTGAAAGAGTTCTCAAGAATGGAAGCAGTGCTGACTCAGAGGTGTGTTTTACACATTTTGGATTTTCTTTATAGATTCCATTGCATTTATTTTTTTAAAGGATGACTTTTTTCAGAATGAATCTGAAACAGCTATTCTGGTTCTAAACAGAAGTTTGACTCAGTACAAATGAAAAAAAAAAGCCACTCTCTAGGGGGAAACCTAAAACCACTATAATGAACATGTTTCTGTATTTCTTTCCATGTATGATTTCTTATGGAATTAAAACTGTCACACATAATAAAACCTGGATATCCATTTAATGGAAAGAAAAATGAAAATGTGTGTGTATTTGGGTATTACCATAGAATATTAATTAAATGTTGCTCCAGGACTGCTGGAGGGCTTTCTACAACATATGTCCTTGTCAACATGGTAATAGTAAATTCTAACTAAAAAGTAAAGGAAACCACAATTTGGAATTTAGCACTTAATTTATTTTAGAACTTATTTCTTGTCTCTAACTTCTGTAACCCAAAATTTTTAAAGTTGTTCAAGCCTGTCCTTTCAATGCAGACCATCTATGAAAACAGAGCTCAGTTTAAGTACATTACCCCCATTCAATTTGGTCTAACTGTCCACAGAGAGTTCACAGTAATGCACATAAACTGAATATCTAGACCGTTTATCATTAGGTATACTGTTCAAATATACAGAAATGTGATTCAGTTCTCAAAGAAGTCCCAGCAATCCCAGTTCTTGTGTTGGAATTTAATGTTCTTTTGGTTTTTGAAAAGATTAAATACAGACAGAGCTGTGGATGTGTAGAGACTGTCCAATAAACTGACAGTTTGTGTACAGAATTTCTGGAGGATTATTACAGTTCCGCACTTCAATCTCTAGAAGATGTTTTTTGAGAAGTTGAGGTTGATTGTGAAGAAGTACTCTTTCTGCTTGGCAGATGGGATTAAAACGTAGAAAATATCACAGGAATCACGTGAAAATAACATCTACCTGGAAATGCTAAAGATAATTGGAAAGCCAGACCACGGAAAGAAGCAACTCTGGGAAATCTCCCATGTACTAAAAGATTACTTGATTCAAGACTTTAGTTTTATATTCAGCCAGTTAGTGTGGTATCTTAAGTTTTATTAGCACTGCTAGTAATTCTTTATACTTCATTAACAACATGGATGAAGAAATACTTCCATTGGCTTACTACATAGCTTTGCTTCTTCTGCTAGTCACATCTGTCTTTCCTTCCATCCTGCTTTGTGTAAAAAGTGAGTGTTTGTTTTTCAGTAGCATGTAGTTGATTCTGTTCTGGACCTTTTTTTTGGGTTTGCAAGAGTAATTGTCTACTGCTAATCGATGCCTTTGCTAAAACAAAAGCTCTATATTCTAGCAGCACTGTGTAGTGGTGAAATCATAGATATGTAATCATAAGTATGTCCAAGTGTAATAGGTGACGAAAGTTTGTGTGGTTTCTGAGAGACTATAAATAGCTCAAGGGAAAATCCATTGAAGGTGTCTACAAAACAGGATACTTTCAGAGCACTGGTTTTATATTTTGCTGTTTTTATACTTGGATGCTTAGATGGTTTACAGCAAGAGCAGAGATGAGACAGGCTATGTGCTAGATGAACTTTTGATTTAACCTAGTAACGCTGCTCTTTTAGGTGTCTGGCAAAACAAAATTAAAATTACTTTTGCTCTTAGAAGCTTGCAAATTAATTTTACACTTTCTGGGTATGTTTTAGTTTAAAATGATCAATTCACTTGCGCAGGGACCAGACCCACCTGGAGACACAGCAAAATTTATACAAGGTTTAATTGTATCCAATGTGAAAAGAAAAAGATCTTCTAGACAATGATGAATTTGAATTAAACTTAGAGCACAGTAATGGCATTTTAATCATTCTAATGCTTTAGATGGGAATAGCTCTGGCATACTGTTTCTAGTACTCTGATGTGGGATTTAGGGCCATGCGAGACAAGCTTTGTGTTAGTGTCATCTGTATTTTATTCAATGACTGCTCCAGCACTAGACCTTGTATTAGTGATGCACAATGAAAAGTAAGTAATTTTAGCTGAGTAATTTTAGAATATCTGCCAGGAGTAATTAAACTTTTTATCAGGGCAAGGGGAGTCTTTAGAATAGAACTCTTGGTGTAAGGAAGTGAAATTTGAAGTACAGCTGTGGCCTTCGATCATCACTGTCTTAATTTTACTTTGGGGCTTTTACTTTGTAAGGATGAATTTTCATTACAGGCAAATAATAATAAACTTTGTGTTTTTTAAAATACTGACTTTATCAGTAATACAAAATTGCATTGGGGAGGCTTTTGTTACTCTGGAGAGCTTTGGTCTGAGCCAGTCATTCCTATCAAGCCAGTTGTCTGAGAATGAAGTGCAGAAGCCAGAGTTGCCTCTTTATAGGGTTAATGCTGAGAGATTTTTGCTATAGAAGGAGAATGTTTTCCACAGGAGAAAGGATAATACTGGATGGGATATTGTAGTGATGTTTTGGGAACACTTTCTGGTAATGTACACTATCATCTGCTTAAATTTGGACCTTGTGAGACTTCTGTTTTTTCTTGATTTTACAGCTTATAAAGTTTCCTGTAAGTACAGTGTTCTCTAGATCTGACAAACTAATTTTAAATAACACCTCTTCAGCTGTCAGTTGCTAAACAGATTTCTTTTTCTTTAAAAAATAAACCAAATTCTAGTTTAAGTGGCTGATGTCTCCGTCTTCCAAAGATGCTTTGAAAACTAAGCCAAAGAAAAGAACTATTGTCCTAGGAAGTGGTCGGAAAGGAAAAGCCACTATTCGGATTGGTAATTCTTTGTTTTTTCTGTCTATAGTACATTTTGTCTAGAAAATTTTATCTTAATGCTTAAGAGCTTAAATTAAAAAAAAATGTATGATGGCTCTAAGTATTAGTGTTTTACAGAACATTTTTCTCCAAATAGAAAAAAAATGTTTCTTCTTAATGATATAATGCATCTTGTATTATCGCTGATATCTGTAGGAAACTTACTCTTGTTTCTAGTGCTGCTAGAAACATGGCTGGAAAAATAGTAGGATATGCTGACTTTAAAATGTGTGGAAGCATTGCACATATTTATTCTGTATCTCCACAAGCTTTCACTTCTGCAAAGCTTGGCAGTAGTAAGTTGTCTAGTTCTCCCGCTGTTGTAATCTTTTTGTAGCAGGCTGTCCTCTGCCAGAACAAGCAAACATGCATTTTTTACCTGATGTACAAAGTGTTCTAAGACATTTTTTAACTTCATGTAAGCCTATTATAAATAGTATGTTTAAAATAACATAGGTATCTTGAATATTTATAATTAAGTACTGATACTCAACATTTTTCAGTAAGCTACTAAAAATTTCACTGTAATACATTTCACTGTCTCTTGTCTTCACTCTAGTTATCTGGAAGCAGAGAGGTAAGTGATCTGGGTGGTAGTGGGAGGAAAAAATGCCTGGCAAATGTGGTTGTGGAGGGTTTTGTGGTTTTTTGTCTTTTTTTCTGTTTTGGGGGTTATTTGTTGTGTGTGGGGGTTTTATGTGCTTTGGGATTGTTTTTTTTAAGAGAAAGATGAAGTCAAGGTGAAAACTATCCAGGTTATTATGTTCAGAATGAGTTGAGATTTTGAATCCTATTAACAAAGTGATGCATTTCTAAACCATTACAAAATCAGTTATTGTACTGATCTCAGAAAAACAATAATCTGGGTTCTCACTAGTTTAACTGTAGGAAATATAAGATGATTAATTTTCAAGACTTACCGGTTTCTGGCTTAGAGAGAATGTGAGGCTCCTCTTGCCCTGATAAAAAGTTTAATTACTCCTGGTAGATATTCTAATGATGATCCACATTAGGTTTCTTTTTCAGTCTACTTTGATGCTGTATGATTTAAACAGCAAAATACCAGACCAGTAAACCCTACTTTTTCTTATTATTGCTCTGAAAGGAAGAGATTGCTGGTGTCCTGTACAAGTCATCTGCATGAGTATCAGCTTTATTTTTAATTATTTTGCCCATAAATAAATTAATGTTCTTCACTCTAAAGCCACTAGAGGGCAATTTGAAACACACAGATGCCTTTAATGTCTGTGGTGGATGGTCTAAAACCCTCTAAGCTCTTCTGCTACAAAGCTTTGCCTCCTTTTTTGAAAACCAGCTTGTCTTTCATCAACCTAACAGCTGTTAAGTATACCATCTTATAATCTCAAGGTTTTGGATCAAGTTTTTGTTTTTTTTTTTTTTTTTTTTTTTAGCAAAATTAGACTGAATGGCAGATTTCCTACAGTCCTTATTTATATTTATCACATAGAAAATTTTATGAACAGTAAGCTGTGAATTCGCATGTGAATAATAAGGTATCATGAATTATCTTTTCTTCTGGTCTTGCTCTTCAATTCAGGATTATCATCCAAAAAATCTGTAAGTCCTGGGAAGAAAAATTCTACTGTGAGAGAGAGTTACTCACCAAAACCACTACCACCAGGCACAAAGGGCTTCCTTCCTTGGCGGACTGCAGAACGTGCAAAGAGATACAGGTGAGGTTTTCATAGTACAAGAGAAAATACTAAACTATAAAATTTGCATGATAAATACAGTAGAGAGCAATGTTAGCATTTTAAAATATGATTTGAAAGTTACACACAGAATGTTGTAACTGTTGTCAGAGTTTTTTCTGTTTATATAAATTTTGAGGATTTTACATAAATTCTTCTCTAGTAAGGATTTAAAATACACAAAAATACATGATAGCCACTCATATGCAGCAAAAAACCCCACCACAACCAAATCTACCTTCTCTGCTTGTTCTTTTGTTAATTATGATTTATCAAATGTATCATAGCTGAAGAGGCACGTTTAGCATTCTAAAGTTTTAATATAGTTGGTTTGAGATCCAGTCCACGGTGCTTAGGTATTTTCCTGCCTCTTTTTTCTGCTTCACCCCACTCAATACCAGCATAATTATTGTGATCATCTAAGAGCGGTAAATTAAAATAAAACTGAAAAAAACCTACACATGAAAGCTGTCTTTTGAAACAATTCTTGTTTGTTTTTGTTTTTTAAATCCATTCCCTAGATCTTGGCTGCTCAAAATGGAGACTATATAATTATTTAAACAAAAAAATTTCTTAATGCTATATTGCAACTGTGGTAATTAAGTTTGTTTTTCAAAATACTGAACACCAAATTCTCCTATTGACTTTAGTTCAAAATAATTAACTAAGCAAGATGCCTATTGAAGATATTAATATTAGCATCCAGTAGTGTTGCTCTAAATCATGATTAACTAGGGAGTACTAATCAAAATGAGAATGTAATGAGGGTTAAAGGGATATAGTGCAGTGTCTGATGCTGTTTATTTACTCTTTCTGCTTCACCTGTCCTAGAATTTTGTGTTCAGAGCATTATAAACTTTCCTCGAAAGTATGGTTTTGATTTTTTTTTTCTGAACTTCAGAGGCAGGGCAGCGGATTGTGCTGGGGAATTGCCATTGAAGATTCAGGTACTGTTTCTCTCACACACTGGTTTTATTTTAGTGGGTAGCTGCCTGAAAAAAAGAGGAAAATGTTCTCAACACATTGTCATTGTCTGAAAGCTAAGACTGGAACATACTTTTAAAGATTATCACTCATAGGTGTATTAAAAAAAGTAGTTTACATCAGCCTTTGGTTGAATCTTCTTTGATAATTAGTTTACTTCAATTTCTATCTCTGTATCTTTTGGGTTCTTAGTCTTAGGAGCTAGCTGAGTTGGAGTATAGGCACAGTCCCTCCATAGACAATAGGAATAACCAACAGCATTTTTCTCTGAATGCTTTCTGCACCATCTTTCCTGACTTGGATTTGGATTATATGCTTATTTTTGCACCTCTCTGTGAGCTGCTCTACCAGGAGAAGAAAAAACCCCATCTTTCTTCCTTCTCCGTCGTATCTCATTTCCATCACAGAAGGATCTGATGGCTGCAGAAGCCACCAGTTATCCTCTGCTCTGGTGTAGGCTTCCCATGGACTGCAGTCCTTTGGGAAAACATAGGTATTGTAGGATGCCTGTGGGCAGCAGCTCTTTTGACCCATCCCTCTGCTCTGACCCAGGTCTTCCCTGGCTGGAATGAGAGTATTGGCTCCACCATGGAACACCTCTTCCTGCTCCCTGCCTGATGTTCCCTCTACTTTTTCTCACTCTTTTTGTTCCCACCTCTTGTGCCTTTCTGGCATTTTATGCCTTGCAAAGGGTCAGCTGAGACTGGCTGTGTCCTGTGTGGGGCAGTCCTGGCTGTGCCTTTCAGGGGCCGACTGCTGCTAAATCTTCACCACAAATACTCAACATTGGCACGCATAGGATTGTTTTCTTTAATATTGTTTTATGCAAATTTATTTCATAGATGTATGGCTGGGCAATGTGTATACATTGTAAAGGACTCTGGGAAACAACTGTATTTAAATTAAGCTTTTGATATGATTTAATCTTGATATTTGCTAAACATTGTAATGCTATGAGTGGGCATGGTTTTCTTTTCTGGTGTAACTAGACAGCTGTACCTGTGAAAGTGACACTAGAACGTGCTTCTACATCTGAAACTGAAGACACAGAAGATTTAGAGGACGTTATCCAGCAGACTGGTTTGTTGAAATCATTAGATGATAAGACTGATGTAGCACAATATCAACAGTTACAGGTAAGAAGCATGTTCAGTGCCTTAGACTCCGTAAAGGCAGATTATATAAATTAAACTATGTTTTATTCAGAAAATTGTAATAAAACAAATAACCAGTTTTGGAGCAGGATTTCAGAATAACTTAATACAACTGCAGTATGTGTAATTTCTCTGTTCCAATCTTGCATCATAGTACACAGATCTTTTGATGTTATTGCCTGTAGTATTTTCTTTCAAGTATTTCCTTTATAAAAGTAATTTAGTGTTATTTCTAAGAGCTAAAATACAGAAATGACTGTTGTTTAAAAATAATTACAGAAATAGCTGAAAATGTTTGAATTTCATTTTATAATTGAACCTAGTAAACTTTTTTCATCTGCTTTTTATTATTCCTTCTATTTGTTTGATACTTAAAAAACTTACCTGGTAGTGAAACAGACTATTTGTGCAAATATCTTGATTGGGAATCTTATAAAAGAAAGGGTTGCAGAAAAGGTGTATATCAGTGGCTCTGTAATGCTGCTGAGGTAATCTAACACTATTGTAAGGTGACACCCTCAGGCAGAATAAATGAGTTAACTGTTTCTAAAGTTTTGAGATTTTAATTCCGTTCAGAGAAAGCAATGACTACTTCTGTAAATAAGATACACAGTCAGTCTGGATTTGCAGGTCGTTGTCAGAGCACCACGCTGGGTGAATATGCTGTTTGTATGTGTAAATATTGGACTGTATACCTGTCTTTGTGTATGAGGAGTGAAGTTAAGTTAACTTGCTGTAGGTTTATTAGTAGTGGGAATGTTTCGGCTGGGATAGAGTTGTGGAAAGCAAAAGGACTGTACAAATACTGCATTAATAACTACCAGCCTTTTCAGCTGATGTATACTTTTTCTTTAGACCTTCTTCTCCCTAGAACTCTTGTTCAAGGTTTTCACATGTTGCTGGAAATTAGTTTTATTAGTTTATAGGGTTTAGTTTATAGCAACTTTTGCTGTTAGTGTGCAATGTATTGACATTGTGCTGTGTGGTGGCTTCAACACTCTTACCAAGAGCACTTTGTCTGAAGTCATAGAATTCTATGTCATGCGTAAATTGCTCCAAAAACCTGTATGTAGGAACTACTGTGCTTGCAGAAAGCTTTTGATGTATTTATTCTTGCTTTTTGGAGAGGGAAGAATATTATATTCATAAGACACAGCAGAGGCATGCAGTGTTTGGTGCTGTGGGGAAGGGCTGTCTTACTGACCTCTAGGATGTCATATTGACCATACCACAGCTAACACATCAGTGTTAGCTGTAGTACTACATGTAGGGCAGCTATAAGGAAGAGACAATTTATGATTAATTTCAACTTCCTTGGAGAGAAACCCACAAATTTTGGCAACCTACCCAAGTTTTGATTTTTGTGTGCTTGTAAAGGTCCAGATTTTCATGACTTTCTGAATTTGAAAACCAAAATACTTTTTTAGGCCATGGTTGCTTATCAGATAGCACCAGTTAAGCAATCTGCACTTGATTCTGTGCCTCACCCGTTGTTTTTGTTACATTCACAAAAAGCAGGTTTCGCATTACAGCAGAATCAAACTATCAAATTTGCCTCGCTGAATTGTCTCTTTTCCCTCTGTCTCTTAGCCTTTTCATTTCTGGGTTCAATCTTTTCCTCTTGTGCCTTTTTTAACATTTGTCTGATCATGAGACTGTCATTAAACCGCTGTTACTATGCAGTGGCTTGTGTGGGGACATGCCTTGAGGAACTGATCCAACTGAAAAGGGTAGTCCAGTGTATTTGGTGGTAGCAGACTTTCAGTTCAGGGGACTACCAGTTGTGTTAGAGCAACAATGGGAATGCAGAGTAGGAATAAACAGTAAGGGGTGGGAGTTCCTTAAACTGCTGCTTTGTCAACAAAAAGCTCTCCAGGCATCTCTTGATGTGACTGAAGGACCAGACTTTCACTTAAGTATGCAAGTTTTGGAGAACTTCTCTACATCCTTCTGCAGAAAAAGGGGCTTTAGGCATACTACTTAATATAACTAGTAGTAGTACTTAGTTGTGTTTTCATTAAAAAAAGAAAAAAGCCTTGGCTAGTGAAAGCCTAGTATCTGCTTAAATGAAAAATGAGAATTGATGATTGATAAATACTCTCTCCTTCCACTAGAGGGAATCAGATGTCACAGTTGGTTTTGATGAAGTATGTAGTTAACTCCCATACTTCTAAATTTTAACTAGGGATTTAAATGGTGAACTTTACCCTTAATTAGTTATCAGGGCAACTCTTTCTACATCTCACTACTTTGTGAATTGCAAAGAAGTAGAGATTACACTGTGACTGGTTTTTTTTTTTTTTTAAGTATGATGCAGTCAAATAAAAGAACATGGGTGATCAGTTACTAAATTTTTTTTAAATATAATTTTTTAAACTTCAGTTTTATACCTGTGTCTAGTGTTGAACAGACATACTGCTTATGGTAATTCTAAGGACTACCTGTATTTTTGATATTCAGTTTCATCTTAAAGTCTATCAGTGTTATCCTTCTGGGCTGTAATACTTGAAAGCTTAGTCTTGTAGCTTGGATGTACATTTACCTCTCTGATATCAATTTTAATATTTTTTTTTCTTCACAGAGACTAGGGGGTTGTGTAAACTAGTGAATTTCTTGAAAGCAAATCAAAGATTAAAATGTACATATAGTTGTAACATAATGGTGACAGATCAGTTTCCTTAAATGCTGGCATTGCTACTGCTTATGAGGAGATGCAATTGCAGTGTTCAGTTTTGTTATGAACTCAGTCTATAACCATGAAATACTATGTACATATAGAGTGTGATAAATCAAGTTTAAACATCACTGCAAAACATCTACATTTCTGTTTAAAAAATTGCAATAATTTGATTACTGCCTAAGCCATTGACCTTTAGTATTACAAACCAACAATTTCAAGAAAAAGGTCAGCGCTTTCATCTTTAAAATTATCTAAAATCCATCCACAACAAAAATACTAGAGAGCTATGGTTTCTAAAGTAGAGTTCTAGCCTACATCATAGAAACTTCAAAATATGAATGATTATACATGTGCACATGCACTATAAAAGGAAAGGTAAGAATTCTTCAGTCTGTGATAGCTAATACTGGTCTTCAAAGCTAGGCTGTGGGACTGCCAAGTTGTCAGTGCAGAACATTACGGTTTCTACTTTCTGTGTTGTGCTTCTGTGTATGTAGAGGTTTTGTAGCTCCCATTATTTCCACATCTTCAAAGATAGATGGCAGTAAGATTATGATATTTGTGGATGGTTCTCCTTAGATATTTGTCCCCCACCCTGCGCCTGCAGGTTAGACATAGTGCTAAATCTGCTTTGATGCTCAAATAGGAGTATGATGAAAATATGACTAGCTTTCTACTTGCAGCGTTTGCTTGGTTGATACTAGTCTAGGGATTTTAGGAGTGGGCTTCACTGGAATAGTGACAGACCCGTAGTCATCACTTGAAGTGGTTGTAGAACCTGCATCTTGGAACCAGTTGCAGAAGTACCTTGCAACTTATAACACCTTTGCATTTGTAGAAGATTTTTTTTTACTGTGCATTCTGTTGCACACTAATTTTCCCAGTTGGTTACTTATATGAAGTGCAGTAGTATGCATTGGAAAAGCTATTACTAGTAAACAAACTATTTCAGTACTACTTGAATCTTTGATTCTCCTTAGAACTGGTTGATATAGTGCGTACAAAATGCAGTGTCCTTTTACATATATGTGCTTGTACACAAAGTGAAAGGGAGAAGTTTTGGATACTGTTAATTTGTATAGTCTAATCTCTGAAAAATAGAATAGTATGATAATTCGAACAGTTTTCACCTTTTAAATCAGAAGATTTTTAAGGTGTACAAGAACAAAAATTCTTGCTTGTTTTCCTAGTTCAAATGCTGTAGTTAAAGACAATAATGCTCAGCTGGGATGCAAGAAAATGTGGTATTGCAAATCTTGACTACTCTTACTGAAATTGAGATTTTAATTAAAATACAAGTTTAGGCATCTTATGAATAAGACTAGAATATATTTTATTAGGTGTTTTGGATTTGTTTTTATTCTTGTTAACTCAACACTAACCTTAGAATTGTGAAAAGCTTTTTATTGAAGAGCTAATGAAACCAATTAGAGTACAGTTCTTACTTTTCAGAATTTTGTATTCTGACTACTTAGAGTACAGTTCTTCAGAATTTTGTATTCTTACAATTATAAGAAGGGATAAAGGAAGGAATAAAATCCTGGCTAAAGAGTATAGTTGGAAATTCTAGATATGGCTGCTAAGGATTTCTTGTTAGAGCCCAATTTGAGCTTTATGATGTAGATATATTTAGTTAAAGATGATGCTTTAAAAAATGAAGGGTAAGTAGAGAAGAACATATGTTCTTGATGGTTATGTCATAGGCCAAAAAGACTTGGACTGTAATTTCATGTCATCTGTTGCAGTCTTACAAATCTGTTAAGTGAATAACACTTACTTCTACTTCTCTGTCTTAATATTTTGCATCCTAGATGGTCTACTGGTAGGCCTCTGTCTTGTATTTTTGAAGAAGGTATGTTTGGAATACCATTTGCTAGCTGTTAAGCTTTTTCTTATTGCATGTTAATCTGACATTTTGAGATAAATTTCATTATAGTTTATCTGTGTTTTGGTAGTTGGAGCTGGAAGAATGCATGGAAAAACTAAAGGAAGAACAGAAAGCTAGAGTAAAGGCTGAGGAACGATTACTAGAGGTAAAGATACTTAACTATTGACGATATTTACTTTTAAAGGAGGCACTGCTCAGAGAATGCACTTGCTTAGGGGTAATTATCAATGACTGCTAATGTGGTAACTTCCAGATTTTCAGTTCAAAGTCACGTGGACCGTTTACTGTTCTTAAGGGCAGTGATGAAATCTGTGTTTAGTAATGTTTGTTCTACTGATTCTGTTCCAGAGCCTTGAACTCCAGCTCAAGCTACTCTTTCAATGTGTTTTATTCATTTTCTGAAACACTTATGATCTGGGACATCCTGATACTTGCTTTTCTCAAGAAAGTGATTAAATCTATTTGCAGTATGTACACATAGATAGTTCTTTGTCTCCCAACTCACTAACCATGATTTGTGCTGAAAGCTGTGTGTCGCAACTGTTGTTCAGTTTGGTTTATTCTGTACCTTTGGTTTTTAAGTTTTATTTCTGCAGGCATTAACCATATTGGATGGTTTTCTGCATGTCACTTGTTTGTGAAGTGCAGTTCAGCTTTGACAAAACTGAACAACTTATCACAGTTGAATTGTGAGGTCTGTTTCCCCTCTGCTGTTGCTGACCTAAAAATACTCTTCTGCGTGAATTATGAATAAATTCTGAATAAACAGAATTTCTTGTAATGTAGTTGAGTGTAAGGTAGTGTAAGCAAAGGGATTTGGTCCTTACATGTGATTTGGGGGAAGTGAAAGCGGTGATATCCTTTGAAATATTAGCAACAGGTGATACCCCGCAGCAGATACCCACAAAGAACTCCCCACTTCTGAAAGACAGATTGTAGCCCTCTTGTGTGACTATCCCCATCTTCCTGTAATATGATGTGCACCATTGGGCTCTGCTACCTGTCTGTTGTTTAGATCCATAAATGCTTTTTAGGCTGAACACCCCCTACAAGAAATCTTCCTCTATCAAGGGTAGGCTGGTTGGATTTAGCACCTTGAACCAGGAGATGGACTAAAATGAGTAGCATTAATCTCTAAAAGTGTTTATTTTGTTGCTTATTTATCACCTACAGTGCACTACACAATCTGTAATTTTTTCATCCTCTCATAAAAAATACAAGACAGCCTGTGTTAGTACTTGATTGCATAGCTGTAATCTTCAATGAGTGAGTTAATGCTTCCCTCGAACACAAAACCATGTATATCCTGTACTGATCATGCAGTTTTCAGTTTCATCATCAATTTGATTACTGGTCGTTGTAGAGAAAGATTGAATAATCTTAAACTTTCAGTTTTGGGATGCACAGTGCAGGGGAGACTTATCAGTAGTATGCATAATACCCCCAATATAGACGGGTGAATATAAGGCGGGCATTTGTCTTCATTAAAGTTTTTAATGGTAAAATAAATTCTTTGGTGTTAACATGTCATATAATACATGCAAAGTAAAACAATATGTAAGCTAAATTTTTCCGCTTGTACTTGATCTGTAACATTCTGTGCATATTGAAGACAGTGCTAAGCCAGTGGCTTTGAGTGCCTGCAGGAATATCTATGGAAGCATAGAACTGCATCTGTGGATAAGCAGACCTTCACAGAGCTCATGCAACAGTGCCCTGAAAGTGTGTGGTACAGCAAACTCTGCATCTTGTTACATCAGTTATGATGCTGCTGTTTAGGCACACAGGTGAGGTTTGATATTTTGGGGTCTTTTAAACTGAAAATGAAAGAAATTTCTTTTTTTTTTTTTTTTTCCCTGCATAGCTGGAAATTGAAAATGCAAGATTAAGGAGTCTAAATATCTCCCTATCCGAGGTTCTTCATGCACAGTCAGTAACCAACATGATTTTGGAAGATGAAGGTGTTCTAGGCAGCATTGAGAACTCTTTCCAAAAGTTTCATGCTTTTTTAGACCTCCTTAAAGATGCTGGGTAGGTTGTCACTTTTAGTCTTGCTGTTTTTCCTGAGATCTTTTCAAAATTATCCTCACCATGAAGTATGCTGCCTGCTACCCTGCCAGATTTCTAGGTGTGTAGTCTGAGAGAGCAAAGGAAAATAAATTAGCCGTTTTTAAAATAAATGACCAATGTTTAAATAAATTACCTATTGTTTAGTCTTTTCCTAGTGGCAAAGGCATGATCTAAGTACTGTTCAGCTAAGTTCATGCATCTGTCTTTAGGAAAGGCTTTCAAGAAGCCTATTCCAAAAGAGTAAAAAGCTTCTATTAAAGCCTGTTTCCAGGTCTTTAGTGAATCTAAAGACTAATCTTTGGCTCTTAACATTCCCACCATATGAAAGGCTCAAAATGCAGTTGAACTGCCTTCAGAGAGTGTCCTGTTACCTTGTGCTCTCCATTCACAAATTGAAGTATGGAAATCTACATGGGATTTGTATTTTCACCCTTTGTATTTTAAGTCTGTATTTATTGTTACTACTAGTAGTAATAGTAGTAGTACTACTACTACTACAACAACAACAGAAAATTGACTGAAGTTTGTATTACCACTGTATTTGCAATTTGTCAGAGGATGGTTCATCCTTTCCATTTTTCAAAGAATTTCAGCTTGAACCCAGCTTGTAAAGTTTGTATGACCAAGCATGGCAGTCTCATCCACAAGAATGGAATTATATGAATATGCGTTGTAGTCTACTTTGTGGATTCAGAGAAGATCACAGAAGACTTTATTTGCCCTCCCTATCTCCCACTTGCAAATTGTAGTGATATAACTAGGTGACAATGGCCTCAAGTTACGCCAGGTGAGGTTTAGAAGGGACATAGAAAAAATTTCTTCCCTGAGAGTGTCGTCAGACATTGGAATAGGCTGCTCAAGGATGTGGTGAAATGGCCACCCCTTCAAGTGTCCAGAAAACATCTTGATGTGGTGCTTAGGGGACATGGTTTAGTGATGAACCTAGCAGTGTTAGATTAATGGCAGGACTTGATAATATTAAGAGGTCTTTTTCAACCTTAATGATTCAATGATTCTGACTTACTGTAAAGTTCACCCTAAGGCTGTGTTTTAATTTTTGTGACAATCGGTTTGTAGAGTTGCCATTACTACAGGAGTTTTAGATTTCTCAGGAAGGGAAAAATGCAATTTCACTGCATGAAAAAAGTTTCTTTATATCAGCCCTATGTCTATTCATAGTAAATAAGGAGCTTCACTGAGCATTACAGGATCCCCAGTCATGAAGAATGTTCTTCTCAGTAAGCTTCTTTTTATCATATGCTATGCTATCAGTTAATAGCATAGCATAGACTGCAGCTTTTTACTGAGAATGAAAACCCACATGTGATTGGTTTGGCGAACTTACAAGCTGGCAGGTGACCCAATATCATTGTATTTGTGAAGCTTGTCATTGACATGTTAAGAGATTATGCAATTTGGAGATGTGCATCAATTTCTGCTTGAATGGACAGAGTTTTAATCTTTGTTCTGCCTGACATGGAATCTCATTGCCAGTATGCTGCTCTGAGTTCAGTGCTAACTAGAGAACTTCATTCTCAGCCTTGTAACACTTGTTTTGATTCTGCAGGCTAATTTGTGCAAAGACAAGAAAATACCTTCAGCTGCTTGTTTTTTCTAAGTTAAGATACTCTGAGCTTCACTTAAAGTAATAGAAAACTATGTTCAAAGCTTTAACAGATTCTGCTTCTGGTTTTGAATGTTTAGTCTTTCAAAAAGTAAGAATAGTTTCAAAAAGTAAGAATAGTGTGATTTTATATTAAACATTTACCTTACAGGCTTGGACAGCTTGCTGTATTAGCAGGGATAGACCAATCAGATTTTGGTATTTTGGGGCATCCACAAATGAATGCTACTCTCAGTAAGCCTGTGAACGTGGTAAAGGAGAAGTCTTTTGAAGAAGAAAGACAGGAACATACCGAGAATAACAAAGTAAGTCTTTATAAGGAATGCTAGAGGCAATTCTACTTTATACTCTTTAATGTACTTTTTAGCTGTTAATCCCCCTGATTCATGAAGTTATTACTGCAACCCTTTGCTGTAGCTGCATTTATACAGATCATAATAATTCAGTGATTAATGTAAGCTTTTAAAGTGTTTACCACTTGGAGCACGAACTGCAGTACTTTGCAACATATTAAACTTTGGTGGTAATTCTGTTGTTTCCTTGTCTGAAATAGGAAGTTCCAGTAGTGGAATGCATCCATTCAAATTGGAAAATATCATGATAAGGTTTCTTAGAAACATTTAGTAATGAAGTATAGTGTTTTGAAGAACCCTGGTCTTATAGGAGAGGCTATACAATGTACCTACTGAAAATCATAAATTTTCTTGTAAATAATTATAGTGTATATGTCCGGTCCCGATAGATTTCTCTGTGGCCATGACATGAGCTTCAGGCAACTACAAATTTGTAATATTGTAATATCAAATTTGTAATATTTGTAAATATTGCATAAAGTTTGACCTTCTACTCTGTGAATTAATAGTAAACCTTGAGGATTTTTCAAAGGAGATATTAAAATTCCTGTAACAAAAAAAAAAAAAACCCAGGCTTTTTTAAAGGCTGTTAAAAATTTAGATACTGGAGGCCTGTAGCTATGTCCAAGTTGAATAAAACTGTTGTACCAAGAATCACTCTGCATTCCAGTGTGTTTCTTACATCCAAAGTCTTCCACTCTGTTTTAATTTCCTCAAGAACACACGAGATCCTTAAATGTAATGTTAAAAATCTGGGGGTTGTTTTAACAGTGTGGAGGGAATTTCCAGTTTTGCGGTTTGAAGACTCTTGTTCTTGCCTCCCAATACTGGTGATTAGTTTGGGTTCTTGTAACAGCTAGGTGTTGTGGTATAGAATGTTGAGACTACACTTCTGTGAATTGCTAGTAAACATAAAGAATTGCAGGTGTTTTGGGATGATAGATGTGATTAAGTTTTGGCTGCTTTTGTGTAAATGATGCATCTCTGGTAAAGATTTGAAGCTAGATATGAAACTGTAATGTGCCAATTTCTGTGTCATTATCACCCTAGTAATCTTCAGAAATCTGTTTTAAAAGGTGATAGAGATTGTTCAATTGCTATTACTCTGTCTCTTACCTGTATTAGGTAAAGACTCTATTTTGCTCTGCAGACTCCAGTATATGTGGCAGTTGCAAAACTGGCCTTTTTTTTTTTTTTTTTTTTTTTTTTCTTGTCCCTCTCCTCTAGTTGCCTGTCTTTTCATTGGAATCTTTTGTTTCAGAACAGAGGTGGAGACATCCAACTTCCTCTTCCTGGTACATTTCAATCCCAGATGGTTGTGAATAATGCCTTTTCATCACTTAAAGAAAAGAGAGAACTTCAGGCTGCTGGACAGCAGTACCAGCCAGGTTTGTGGAGGGAAAATGAAGCTCAAACAATTAACCAAAATAAAGAGAATAAGCCTCGAAGTAGTACTCCAGTATTATCTGAGAGAAGAGTCAAACAAAATGAACAAGCAAAAGGAAATCACTCGGCAAGGCAGTTGGCTACCAGTCTGCATTCATTTGCTGATTCCAGTGTACAAATTAGAAGTGATGATAGCAGAATATCCAATGGTATTCCTGGTGAAAAAAGCAAAAATTATTCCTCTAAGAAACACATTCCTCTAGCAAATGAAACAGCAGCTCCAAGTAATGGAGTGAGAGGAGACAAAAGTAGACTGCAGATAGTAAATGTTAGCTCTGGAACTGATACTGTAGGATCTGTCTCTGAAATACAGGAAAGTATATCAAGTGTTAACAGCATTTGAAGTGGTTCTAAAATGTTTGAACTGTTCTTTGCACTTGCAAGATTATGTTTTGAATGTCTCAGTATAATTAGTGAATTTTTTGTAAAGTTTTGTAGACTTGGACTTTTTAAAGCATTGCATACTGCTCAGTATTCCTGTTTCATGCTTACATTCTTTGTCACTAGATTTTTAGTTTTGAAAACATGTGATGCAGCTAAAATGATACCCATGAGTTTGTACTACGCATGAGGGACTCGACATACAGATTTCATTATCACAGATTTTTGAGATAATAAAGTTAATTTGAGTACAGTTTTTTCCTAGTGTTTATTTTCAGTGTATTTCAGTGGGAGTGCAGAAATGTTTTTGGGGCAAACATCAATTCCTGCATAACAGTGTGTGAGTATGACATTCCGAAAATTAGCGGAAGTTTCAGAGTCAAAAATGAGCCCAGAAACATTGCTATAGGAAACCTTTAAATAGAGCCATCATTAGTGCTATGACTGCAGATCATAGAATAGCACATGCTGGAAGGGGCCTCTGGAGGATGTGTAGTCTAACACAGATTGCTCTCAGGACCTAGAGAAATGTGAGAATGTAAAACTAAGAGAATTATCACTGTTTTAAAACTCTAGGATTTAGTCCCGGCATCTTGTTCTTGTCCTTGTGCACAGGCAGCTGGTTTGCTGCTTCTGAACTAGAATATACTTATGACATACAGGAACTAGACAGGATGCTTTAGCGTGAACTGGGAGAAAAAGCAGCTCGTAACTATTTTTTACTCAGTCATCTGCTATGTGATTTCTGGAACACACAGGCTCTGTAGAAGTTACTGACTCCAGTTGCGTGACAAATATGAAAAAACCCATGAATCCTCAAATTCCATCCTACAGAGCAAATAGCACAAGATTACCTTAGCTATTGCAGTATTGCACAAGTAATTGCACAATGAAAGTATGTTCTTTGTACAGACTTTGTCATTTCGGAATATTAGAAGGTAATATATTAATCTGTTATTTTTCACATATTTTTCCAAATGCATATGCATACAGTTTCACAGTAGGTTCATACATATTCATTCCGCGTGACATTTATCGCCAGTTCTTCTTTATCAAAGGAATTCTTAGGTCGGGGGCAAACTGGCCTCGTGGTCATTTCTGTTTTTCTTTCTCTGTCGTCTTGCTGTCTCTGGCATCCAACTCTTCCTTCAGCTTTGGCCTCACAGACTTTTCACCTCTCCTAGACACTTCACCTAATTCAGAATGGATCTCTACTCTGTCTCATACTTGCTTTTCAATATTTGCATTTAGAGTGTGAATTACATCAAAAAATCATCTTTTAAAGCAAAATTGACCAGGCAGTTTGCAATTTAGATGGGCATAGTTTTTTTCAGTGGATTAACCTTTTTTTTTTTAACTTAATGTTTTTTTTTCCTGTCAAATCAGAAACATGAAGGATTGTTCATGTTACTGCTGCTATGGTATTGCGTTCTCACAGTAAGAATCTGTACTGCATACTTTATATATAGTTGGATCTGAAATTGGCAGAGACAGTGGATTGAAGCTGCCTGGGGAGAAGTATTTTTTTTGAGGTTGTCATGAATACATCAGAACTTCCACGGTTTTTTCTAACAATTTAAAAAGTCATTTACAAAAAGTATTTTACACATATAAACATATGTATTCTATATATATTTAACAATAAAATATTCTAATGAAAAGTAAAAATATTTTTATTTTTAATTTTTAGGAAACCATTTCCTACCCTGAGTTTTGGAATAGAAACAGTTTCATTCTCTTGCTATTAGTTAATGTTTTACATAATTGTCTGTGTTCTTGTTTGACCTAAAAGCTTGAAATCAATAGGCCAACTATTTGCTAGAGAACATGTTACTGTTTACTCATAAAGCTCAATATTTTTTCACTTTTCACTTAGTCTTCTGAAGACCTACTCTTCACAGTTCAGGACTTCGATCTCTGAAAAACAAAATAAATAGCCCCAAACCATTGTTTGAACCACCAAAGTGTAAGGTTTCACCAAAATTTGCTCATCTCACTAGTTTGCTGGACCAGACATCCCAGCTGCCTCCTGAAATGCTTGCCAGGTTGCTATGTAGTCAGCATTATTTATCTTTTAATAATGACGTCCATTTGTGGTACCAGACAGAGAACTCGTGTACGTATGCTCTCCTTGAGCAAGCTGATTCTTTTCCAGCAGTAGTTGATCAAGTTTTTGCTGTCCAGCATAACATGAAGTCACAATGAACTTAATAAAAGTTCACTGAAAACTCTGAAGACTTATTTACACTTTTAATCTGTCTTGTTTTTCCAGTTATATGTCATAATAAATACTGCTCTCTTTGCTTTTGTGTTAATTACACAAATCCAGGTTCATCTGCATGGACTGATGGCACTTGAAATTGTGGCACTTGAAATTCTCAGTCAAATGGTAGAAATCAGAAGCATTCCTGGAAATCATGGTTTTGAAAGCTTATATTGAGTGACTATGAATATTGTCCATGATTCCATGATGGAATTCATGGGTTTTGATGTAATTCAAACATGACATCATAATTGCTGCTGGCAAAATGCTAAAATAGGAGAAATCTCAATCCAATACAAACAAAACTGTAATGAGACCTGTACTGTTTCTCTTTATTCTTTCCGTCTGCAAAAGCATAATGATTCCTTGTCCACAGCAAAATTTCACATTTATACATTCTTTCCAATTTTATATACTTCCCATCAATGCACGGTACGAAGAGGGTTTTCTAAAGCTTCCCGGTGACAAGGCTTCCAGTGGAGTTGTCCTCTATCTCGTGGGAGCTGCTATTTTTGACCCTTCTGGTCAGGATAAGACTTCTGTGAACTGAAAACTCCAATACTGGTATTTCCATCAGTGCTCTGAGCTGATACCAGCAGTAGCTTGCCGTGTTTCTATTTTCATGTTCTAGCTCTTTGTGTCAGCATTTGAAGTACATTTTTAACTCCAAAGTTTTAATTTCCCTTTTGCCACACAGTTAGGATTCAAGACTGATCTGGCAGGATGTTGAAGCACTTTCTGTAGTAGTAGGCAGGCTTCCTGACCTGAATCCCCAACCTACACTATTTCTGACTGCTTCCACTACTCCTTACTACCTTGGATACCATTTTCCTAGCCAAACTGCAGTTTTAAAATTGCCTGTCTGGGCCTACACAGGTACTTCAGATTTAATACTGAAAAAAGCCTATATGAGACACCTGTATCTTTTGATCTTGCTTCTACCTACAGATACTAGTAAAAATAACTAAAATTTTAGTCACATCTATGTTGTTACGCATCTCAGTAGCAGTTTCTGTTTAATTATAACTAAGAAGTAACACAGTTGTTCTTGCTATTGTGGTGTGAGACATACTTTAAAAATACCTTGGTGTTTTAAGATAATGTATCCAGCCTGTGTCGTCTGTGAAGTTAGCTATTATCTCTTAAGAATTCTGGTGTCTGAAAGCAATTTTGATAGATTTTTCTTAAGTTGTAGCTATCATTGAAATGAAAGTTATCTTTGCTCTAATACCAATGTTTCTGTTTACAATTTTTTGAACAAAACAACTTCCTTAAGATGAAAATCTTTCAACTAAATACCAGATCAGGCTGTGGTCTATAAATTCTTTTTGTGGTTCCAGGTATCACCTGGCTTGACAGGAAAAGGAACAAATTCACATAGTCAGTATTTCTTCAGGGAAACAATTGGTAATGAAAGATTGTATTTTATATACATCTCAGAATTCACAAAATAACACACATCGATACTTGCAGTTTTCTCTACAGATGATTAATGGTGATGATTAGCTTGGTGAACACCCATGAGACTAAAATAGGGCCAGCGTTACAGGAAAGGACTGGGCAATCTGATGTGTTCAAGAGCTGTGCTTTATACAGCTACCTATGAGAATTGCGAATCTTGCCCAAGATACTTGGAAATTATGGGGCTCTGCAATGCCCATCTCTTTTCAGTCATACTTCATGGCTTGCTTTATCAAAATTGGTTTACTGCTACTACCTTTAAAATAACTTTGAAAACTGACCTGGGCAGAATATCTCTGCCTGAAACAATTGGAAAACGGAATTAATTAAAAGTCTCTTTCTCTCAGTTACAACAGTTCAGTTGTATTACCTCTGTATTTTGAAATAATCAAGATGCTGCAGATCTGTTCCATGGATACCTGAGGGAGGAATGCTTTAGTACTCAGGGATATTAACCTAGGATTTGGCAAACCTCAAGGCAAGTCCAAGCTATGCTATCCATTGTGTGAAGGTGATCAAGTTTCACAGCCCTCCTGTTTTTACTCTCTGATGAAATTCAAATAGCAAATTGCCTGCAACAGACTTTCTGGGGAAACTGCTCAACATGCGGACACTTGTTGGCTTATAGAAGCCTAGGATCCTCCTCCTCTACAAGGCAAGTAGTTCACACAAAATAATAGATCATCTCTTTCAAGATGAATCACAGAAACGGTCTGGTTGGATAAAGTGAGTGATCTCCAGCTTGACAGCTTTATCGGGGACGTACTAGAATACATTGCACAGGATTGTACCTGGGTGATTAAGTGTCTCCAGTGAGGGAGACTCCACAACTTCTCTGGGCAACGTGTTCTAGTGCATGGTCACTTGTACAATTAAGTTCTTTCTTAAGGTAAGTAGGGTGGAACTTCCGTACATCAGGTTCTGTCCGTTGCCTCTTGCCATTTCATATGAAATATGAAGGATCTCCTAAAATTCACTGTAACTGTGGGTCGCTGCTTTTTAAGTCCTCACGCATTCACCCAGACTGCTTTGGGAACAAGCATCCCAGCGCTACTACAGCAACCGCGTGGGGGAAAAGCATAGGCAGGAAGTTACAGTAGGATGTGCATTCACCGTGTGTGTGCGTGTGTGTGTTTCTCTGTGTGTGTGTGTGTCTGTGTCTTTGCGTCTGTCCGCACGCCCACCCAGCGTGGGCGGCTGCATCAGCCACGGCTCGCTGCGCTGCCCGTGGGGGGCGCGCCACTGTGGGGACCCCGCGGAGCGCCGCGGGCGCCCCCTGGCCCTCCCCGCCCGGCCCGGCCCGGCCCCGCCCTCGCACGGCCTCCCCTCCCCTCACACCGCCTCCCTTCCCCTCACGCCGCCTCCCTTCCCCTCACGCCGCCTCCCCTCCCCTCACACCGCCTCCCCTCCCCTCACACCGCCTCACCGTGGCAGTGCTGCCAATGGGCGGCCGGGACAGGGGTGGAAAGTGCCTGCCCCGGCGGCCGCGGGTTTATAGCGGAGGGGCTAGTGGCGCTGCCGCGGCAGACGGAGCAGGAGCGGCAGCGTGGCAGCGATGGAGGGTGGGCGGCAGGTCGCGAACTTCGGCGCCGGGCCGGCGAAGCTGCCGCGCTCCGTGAGTAGGGGCACGGCGGGGCTGGGTGTCCTCGTTCCCCCGGCTCCCCGCGGGGCTCCGGCTGCAAAGCGAGGGATAGGGGGATAAATGTAATTACCGGAGTTTACCCGCGCTGCGCCAAAACCTCTTGTCTTCCATTCTACAACGAGCTTCCCTGATAAACTCGGATTTTTGCAAACGAGCTCGAGTGTGGTTTCTTCGAATACTCTCTAGGGTTTTGTTTTTGGGGTTTTTTTAGTGCTGGATGAAATGGCACCAGCACCTATATCGTTATTTTGGGATGGGAAGTAGGACCTAAGCGCGCAAAGATCGCTCTGTGGAGTGTGAAATTTGTCAGTTGATAAATAGCATGGTAATTCCCTGAGACGCCTTTTTATAAGAAGTTATAATGTACACTCAACCCTCTGGAAAGTTGCATCAGCAGCCATGGATTATACAGTTACATATGGAGAGGGGTGGTTTCTGCCGAACTGTACGTACCTCACTCTCAGTTTAAGGGTTATCTGCTGTGGAATTTTTGTTGTTGTTGTTCTTCCCTTAGTATCCTTCATAGTATTCTTTGTTATTTTATGTGTTAATTATTTAAAAAAATTCTTTAGATTAACAGATTTGCTGCGGAGCAACTTTCTTGGTTTTATTTGTTTGTGTTTCTTTCCCCTCCCATCTCTTTTCTCGAGGAAATGCCCTTTCTGGATAAGGTTGCAAAAATTTTTGTTGCAAAGGAATTTGTTGTTCTGTGTCAAGTTCTAGATTCCAAAGGGGCTCTCACAGCACTGCCTCCATACCCAGCTCTCTGACAGAGATGATTAAAAACTGGATTTAAGTTTGGAGGAGTGCAGGTGGGCACAGCTGAGCTCCCTATTATTAATCTGTTTACCCTCTTGAAAATGCAGTGCTCTTGTGTGGACTGCTGTATCACCTCGATGATTTATTCCTCTTGATTGTGGGCTGATGCCCATGAAGCACGCAGACTCAGTAAAGCAAAAAAGGGAGCAATTCATAGATTATAATTTGTGTCATAGATGTCTGTTGTGAGGCATGGGCAGGTTTTCAGATTAAGAGTGTTACTGACAGAATTGGATTTTATCAAGCAGTTTAGCCAGCACTACTCTAGCAGTCTGTGTGTTCTCCCTTACTTTTTTTCCTTCCTTCTCTGGCATGGATAAGTTTGCTTGTAAAATGTGGTGGTTAAAACTTCAGAATCTTTTAGTTGACCTTTTGGTAGCCAGCTGTTACAGTTGACAGGCCATGCAGATACCGGGTCAGCAAGGTAGATTTCTTATTCCTGAAATTGCCCAGAGTGTGCAGTTTCTTGTCAGGGTGCATGCGTGCAGCATTTGTTTGGTTCTACTGGGGCTCCCTCTTCTCCTCCTTCCTTTAAGAGCAGCCAAGACTGTTCTGGCTCTCAGACAAGAATTTACCAAAATCAGAAGCTGCAAATCCAGTGGTTAGAATCTCATGCTACTTTGTTCATATTTAAAAGCTAGGGGAGAAGGCAGAAAAAAAAAAGGATGGCTGAAGCACTGCTTGGCTGGTGACCTGGTTTTTTTGGTTGTCTCAAAATTTTGCTTAATTTCTTTCTTAACTCTTAATAAGATGGAGGCTTGTCTTCAGAAAGTATGGAACTTCGTTTGGTGAAACCAGTCATTGTCATGCTGGCTCAGTTTGAGATATCCAATTCCCCAAGCTGATCTTTCTTGTTATGTTTTCTTCAATACTTTGGTTGTCCTATTTGCACAAGTCAAGTGAAAGGACGCAGGATGGAGTGGTGGGAGTGGGTGTTTAGGATGCATGCTTAGAAAGAGTATGTATGCAAACATTAGATGTAAGAGTTCCAAGAGTTTCATTCAACTGCTAGAAATCATTCACAAATCTGGAAATGTAGCATTTGAAATAATAACTTACAACATGGTCTCCACAACAAGCATATTATTTAAATTTGTTATCTTATGAAAAGCCTTAAGCTGCTAGGAGGTACAGCAAAATTGTATTGGTAAGTATACTTCTGTTACTCTCACTTGACAAGTGTCAGGTTATTGCAATATGGGGCAGCTGGCATAGGCATGATGCATCAGAGACTCCAGATAGTGGAAAATTCCCTTAATTTATTTCTGGATTTTTTTATTTTGATAGGTGTTATTAGAAGCACAGAAAGAATTGGTGGACTACAAAGGACTTGGTATAAGTGTTCTTGGTAAGACTTTAAAAAAATCTACATTTTTCATTATTTTGTTGTTTAACTGAATTGTTTAATAAGACTTCCTGGTCTTTTTGGCTCAGTTTCTAATACCTGTGTATCTGTACAGATGTGTATAGATACCATATAGGTGTATAGATACCACGTAGATGTATAGCATCCTTCCCATTAGGAAAGCAGTGCTCTCCTGCTGGCTGGTTTTTCAGCCCAGTTGCACAAAAGATTTATCATCAAGATGGTGAGCATATTATTAGTTGCTAAAAGTAGAACGTGCAGCTGTCTCTGCACAGTTCAGATTAATGTTTAAATTGTACACTTACGTGTGGAAGACAGCCTATGGATTTAGAAGGAATTACTGTGTAATTGTCCTTAATGTTTTATTAGCTTTACTGTGTGAAGAAGCCTTGCTAAAGGTAAGAGAACAAAACCTGTACTTTTCCTGTGCTTTATTATATACTTCTTACAGCATTAGCAGCAGAGAAGGTTCTTAGCATGAGGAAGAATGAAATCTTTCTAGAGACTATTTTTTTACTGACACCTATGGTTGTTCCTATTGGTAATAAGGTCATATGGGATTTGCCTGTATCTGGACAAGACTGCAGGTATGAGTCTTCTGTGGGTATTTAGTAGTTTTTATGTACTTAAAGAGAGTAGGAACTGGGAAGGACAACCTTCAGACATTTTGGGTCTGTAGTGTAAAAGGTTTAAAGCTTAACATGATTTTAAAATCAAATTCATGTATTACCGTCTTCATGTTATTTCTTCTCTCTATTCCACCAAAGAAATGAGCCATCGGTCTTCAGATTTCACAAAAATTCTAAATACAACTGAAAATCTCATGCGCGAATTGCTGTAAGTGAATTACTTTCTGCTTATTTTTATGTTATGCGTGTGCTAGTTGCATCACTAATGTCTAATATGGAGACCTGTTCTTGAAAGCACCTCTTTGGTGGTGTTTTTCATGAGTGTGTTGTAGAGTAATAACTTTGAGGAGGATATCCATCTTCTTATATGTAAATTTGATACTTATGTTTTTGAAGGTGACAATGGATTTTAATTAGGTTATGATGTGTTTTACGTGTCCAGCTGAGTTTTTTTTAAATTTTGATTTTTGTCACCTTCATAGAATTAATGAAGGACATGAACTAAAAGAAATAAGTGCAAACAATAAAAATCAGTTCTCTGGTGGTATAAGTGCGATCTGAACGTTGTCCATAAGTCCTGTTTTATTAACAAAGCTCTGTGGATCAGTGTTAGAATAATCAGGCAAGAGCCCTTTTCCTACTCGTAGCATGACACATTTTTAAAAAATTGAAATAAATATATAATGGATTAGAATTACTGTTCTCATAGTAGTTAATAATGTCGGCCATTTAACACAAATGCTTGACCCTCAGTCCAGCCAGAATCATTGACAAAGGGATTTTAATGAATAATTTGGATATCTAATTTTTGTGATTGTATGAGCAACTCTCTATTGCACTTGCTCTGCCTGTATACGTCACTGTACTGTTGCACTTTCAAATTGAAGAGTCTCAGAGCTGAGTGCTACTGTAAGCACTTTGGTCACTTCATGACAGAGAAGTCATGAAGCTTCCAATAGATAAATTAAAAGTCAGCATTAATTGTGATGGAATATCGCTCAAGTCTGTGTGTACAGCTAGTCAGGAGTGAGTTTGTTTCATGCAGTGCCAGGGCTGGAAGCTTTTTTTCAGGAATCACTAAAATTCATAGCATGTACTCTTAATATTTAAATATTTAATATTTATTAAATATTTAATATTTATTAAATAAGCTGTTTCTCTAGACCAGTGCTGAGGTAAGTTAGTGGGATTGATCTAACCTCTAGGCAAAGAGTCTTCTAAAATGGCAGCATTCTTCCTCAGTTACAGTTAAATACATAATATCAAGTTGTATGCATCCTGTGTAACCTGGGAATAACATAAATGGTTATTTCTTTTATGCAGAAATATACCGGACAACTACAAAGTTATTTTCCTTCAAGGAGGTGGATCTGCTCAGTTCAGTGCAGTCCCACTTAACCTTATTGGTTTAAAGGAGGCAAGACAGGCAGATTATGTGGTTACTGGAGGCTGGTCAGCAAAAGCAGCTAAAGAAGCAGAGAAGTATGCCAAAGTAAATATTGTTCATCCCAAACTAGGAGCCTATACAAGTAAGTTGATGGTTGCATCTGTCCGTGTGAATGCGTAGCTTTTAGAATCGCTCTAAAAATGGATCCAATGTTGCTGTTGGGCTGTTGAATGTTAACTAGAGTTGACTGCCCAGCACTTGAAAGAATGTCTGCCATGCCCCTCGTTGTTCAACACTGGGAGATTTATTTAATGGCTTAACATTTTCCACCAGAAAAAAATGGTGAAGTGGGGCTGAGCAGATGCCAGAAAATAAGTGTCAAGACAAAAGTGTCTAAGTAGGGAAATTGTCTGGGCTCACTCAGGTTTTTTTTTTAATATTTAACGGAGTTCTTAAGCTATTCACAGGGATATTGTGAGATATTTCAATTTCATGTACACTCAGTAACAAGAATGCTCTAAAATTCAGAAGCAGGTCTTTGTTGACCCAGGACATGGGAGACCTGAATTCTCTTACCCGCTTTTAAGGATTCCTAAATTATTATCTTTCCCACCAATGTGTCACTGAATATACATAATTAATTCTTGGAGCAGGAATATGAGATCTAGTTTCTATTCCTGCTACTTTTGCTCACTTTTCTTCTCTCTGGTCCAAATTACAGCACTTGAACTAAAAAGAGTGGCAAGAAGACAAAGAATATTCCCATACAAGTTAGTGTATTAACTGGCAATTAGGGCACTAACTTGGAAAGTAAGTTTATATTCTGTGAGGCACAGGAAGGAATTGAAGCTACAACTTTCCAGTCTGGGGGAGTGTAATTCATCGTTTCATAGCTGTAGATAAGAGGAGAGCCAGTAAATAATGATGGAGGCAATGGTACCATCTCCCACCCTTCCCTCCACCTCCCATCACGTCCTGGAGGAGAAAAGAAAGGGAGGGCAACAGGTTTATGCCAAACCTGTTCTGTGCTGTCAGGACATGCCTGTATATTGCCTGTTGACAGAGGAGATCTTAGCTTTGTAAATCAGTTGCAAAGCTTAAAATGGGAGAAAGGTGGGTGACCTTGTGTTTGTTGAGCTTGCACAAGACTTAAATGCTTCTGGGATTACACAGAAACAGAATTTTAGAGAACTTTGTCAGTGAGAGTTTGGATGTTTCAGTGGTTCCAGAGGCAGCAGGGAGATTCTTGGACTTGTGTCTGAATTCCTCTGAAGTGCTGTTTTAAATCCCTAGGCCAGTAGTTTGTAGTCTGCAATTGCAATGGGAGGAAAATAATTTGAAGAATAAGGGGTGAAAATCAAAAAGTTTTGCAAACTTAATGATGTCTCACCAGGGAATTTTGGGAATGCACTGGTGTATTGACTTTGCAGATACGTTATCTTCCTGGGAACAACATGATTAATAGTCTATATGGCAAAATTGTTCTTGGTTTCCACTTAAGTTTCATGTTCAGGTAAAACTGCATGCCAAGAAAGTTACTTGTGACCTCTGGGTTTCTTTTTTGGCTCTTAGGCATTCCTGACCCAAGCACTTGGAATCTTAATCCGGATGCATCTTATGTGTATTATTGTGCTAATGAAACTGTTCATGGTGTGGAGTTTGATTTTGTACCTGATGTCAAAGGAGCAGTCTTGGTTTGTGATATGTCATCAAACTTCCTGTCCAAACCTGTGGATGTTTCCAAGGTAAACAATTGGACATAGTGACTGCACAAAGCATTTTCAAGATTTAATGCATATAATGAAGCACTTTGAAATGTCTGGATTTGAATGTCTTGGCATCTCAGCTAGAGATGCTGAGCGGTGAAATTAAGGAAGTCGTGCTTTGTTAATTGAGTGTCTGATGATAGAAGTGTTGACATTTCAGGTTTGAGGTTTCAATGTCTGTTTTCCTTTTTCTCATAAAAACATACTGAACTACGTTGACATTGTTCATGTAAATAGTGGCCCAAGATTATTTATCTCCTGTGTGATCTTCACTGATGAAGAAAATACCTGCTAAAAGAAAATAACAGCTAAAATAAATGTTTTCTAAATAATATTTAGCCTGCAGATAGTGTATGGCTACAGCAGGGTACTGTTAATAAGTTTTTGAATCCTGCCTCTGTCATGAAAAATCCGTAACCTCTTTTAAGCTCCTAAAGCTTCCTCTGCCTCATGATTATGGTGTCTGTTTCACAGATAGTAACTGCCTATGTTCTGCTCCTGTACTATGTTTGTAAAGTATACTATTTGTAGAAGTGTTACTGACTAGTGAAACAGCATGTTTGACCTTTCTTACCTGTGTGTAGCAAAATGGAGTAGTTGTTAATGCATTCAACTTGGCCTTTCCTGATCTGCCTCTTTGTACAGGTGAATTTTATGATGATTGTTCTGAAACTCCAGATGGATTGAAAATAGTGTGAACTGTGTAGGAATTTGTTTTTAGTAAATTTGCTTGGAGTAGTGTGAAATTGCAACAGGCTGCCTTGAGAATTATTTGCAGCTATTAAATAAACATTTAGCAAACTGTTGTGAAATTTGTGATTATCTTCCTCAGCTGAGTAGGTGTAAGTGCACTTTCAAATCAGAACTTCTGCTAACTCTTCTTTTAACCTACAACTTGCTAATTTTCAACACATTCTCTGTTCAGCTGACTAGTGTGCCTGGGGTATTACTCAGTAATGAGATCTACAAGTGAATGCATGTACCAAGTTCTTTTCTTCTTCCTTTTAAAGTTTGGTGTGATTTTCGCTGGTGCTCAGAAGAATGTTGGCTGTGCTGGAGTTACTGTTGTAATAGTACGTGAGGACTTGCTGGGATTTGCACTGAAGGAATGCCCTGTTGTACTGGATTACAAAACACAGGCAGCAAACAGCTCATTGTATAACACTCCACCATGCTACAGGTAACTCACCCTGCTGTGTGGTATGCTTTATCAGAAAGCTGCCGCACTGCCGCCTGCCGCTCTTGTCTAGAAAAGCTTCCAAAGTTCCGTGTTTGCCCTCAAGCCACCGATACCTTGGAGTGTTTCACGTGATTCCTGTGAGAACATGGGAAATGTCCAGCTGTGCGACTAGTAGGCTTTGCGTTGCCTGCTGCGACTCAGCCACAGAAGATGTAGCCTTTTTCAAAGTTAATATTATATGTCATAGCTCCATTGTAGAAGTTTCGGGATGCAGTCCTGGTTTACACGAGCACAGCACTAGTCAGTTGCAAGGAGGTAATTTGGCACTTAGACTTGCTTCTTGATCCAAATATAGTTTGATTTAATTTCTTCTTGACATTGTTCTGAGCATTTGAACCTCCAGATCCCCACTGACTTTCTTTACTGGAAAATGGTAAATAATATTGTGATTAAAGTTTTAAATAGTATATGATATTACAAGAATATGTATTCTTTTAATATTTTAAAATATTTCTTGTTCTTTCTACATCTTTCACTACTGTTGGTTTTGAAATGAAACTGTATAAGAACTTTTTAAAAGCCATTTTAGTAGCTGCTTTGCTTTTACTCTTGTGAAGTTTTGCATAACTCTTTGACGCCATCTCAGTGTTTGGTTTGACATCCAAAGATAAAATTTATCTAGCTTTATAAACATTGCTAGCAATCAAAATCATAAAATTGGCATGTGGTTGATGATTTCATTATGCAAGAAGCAGATCAGACTATACCTTGCTTTTTTAAGTTGTAGCTATCTTGTAGCTTCTGATAACTAGTGAAATGGTGCTTTAGTACTAGCATGCTTAGCTGTTGAGCTAGTAGTATCTACGCATTCTTATCCTGAAGAGTTTTTATGCCAGCATCCTCTGAAATGAGTATTTAAAGTAAATCTTCTATCTAATTGTCATTTTTTCCCCAGAAGCTTTTAAAATTACTTTGAAAATAAAGATTCCCTTTTCAGGATATTTTCATAATGAAATTTTATACTGATAATTAGTCTCAGCTCTTATAGTTTGTTTGCATGTTCCAGAATGGCAAAGTTAGGTTGCAATGATCTCCAACACAAGTTAAATGCACTTACTGTACAGGCCCAAAGTTCTGTGATTCCCATACATAAACCCTGTAACTTAATTCCATCATTACACATGACTATCACTTCAAATTTTACTCAATTTAGGTATCCCTGAATCTGCTGATTGTCACTGCAGTGTACCATTGCCATGACATAGGAGCTGCTATCTCTCTCAACAGAGCACTAAATCTTGTGAACATTTGTTTATGCCAGATGTTACAGTGCAGAACTTGTTCCCCCAAGTTGTGTGCATACTCTACAGTATGTAGTGCTGTAATTATGCATTTCTTACTGGCAGCCTGTCTGCCCTGTTGGCTGGGTACACCAGTAAGAATTAGCTATTCAATATTTCCAGATTTTGGTCTGCTCAATGTAGCTTTGTAGCATAGGCAGGATGTATGTCTTTTCCAGTGCTTGATGAAACCTCTATTTCATGATCGATTATGTGCCTGACTGCCAAGTCACACATACTGTTTTTGGACACTGTATGCTTAAATATGCCAGGTTTTAATTCCAGCCATTCATGTTTTCCAAGTACAAAGCTATTTCCATTTGAAAAACTGAAGTTCTGCTTTATCTCAGTACTTGGACACAGTGTTGTTCCTCTGATTTGAAAAGCACAACAAATCAAATTCTGCAGCCTTATTTTAGCCGTTGCAAAGAACCTCTGAAAAAAAAGTGCTGCTTTAGTTGTTACTCAGTATCTGACACCAGCCTTAACAGATTAGTGGGTGGTAAAGGGAACTGAAAATAAAGTTGAACTAACAGTTTCTCCTTTCTCATCGCTGTCTTGCCGGATTTCGCTTCATGCTACAGACTCAGATTGGAGTACGCTCCAGAATCCAGAATGTAACAGACTGAAATGTTGGCAGGATGCACATCTGTTTGGCTTGGCCCTAGCTGCCTGTTCCAGTTTAAGGAACTGGCAAAGCTTCTTAGTTCTCTTTTTCTGTACTCTTTTCCTTGCACTTGTTAATGGTTTGCTGGCAAACAGGCAGGAAATATTAACTGAATTTGCAAAAGCTATTTCAGCAAAATGTTAAATTAAATTAAGGTGATGCTAATGGCTTTAACCTCATGGCGCTACATAGTTGACTCTTTGACCCTAATCTGTTTAGCTAAAATTAACAATGAATTTGCTATAAAAATCTCATTTGCAAGCTCTGAAATGCATTTTGTGCTTAAAGTTGTTCCAGAAACGTTATTTTGATTGATGTAAAAGAAGGATAAAGGGTTTCAGCTGTCTGGGGTTTTGTGAATGATTCTAAGGCTGGCTTCCAGGAGTTCACTTGTCCAAAAAGTTTTGCTCAAGGAAGTGAGGGCAAGATGTGAATGTGGCTCTGTATATTTGCCAAGGGCATAGTCTATGCTTCACTTAAATAATTTACACTGAAATAGTTGATAGTGTCCTGTCATAAATGTGGCAAGATTGTGCTCTCAGTGCAGTAAGGTACTTCCTATAAATGGCAGTCTGTAATCTTGGTTATTCTGCTGCTTTTTGGAACTGTTCAAGGATTTGGTACTGGCATCCCTTTAGAAATCAAAAGCAGCGAAATTTTAAACAGCCTCCTACTAGATATGTGTTAGGGAAACTTGTAAGGTAATGTTCTCTGAGCACTCCCTTGGAATCAATAATGAAGGGATTCATAAGAATGAACTTGTTGGATATAGGCCATAAAAACTTGTGAGCAGGTTTTTATGTAAATTGTGGCAGTCGTGGGAAATGTCTGAACTTGAACAAGCTGAGTTTTGTAGCAAAAGCACAAAGGCAAAAGGCATTAAGGGTTTTTTGTGTTGCACTTAGTGACCAGCATTGAAATTCTTGGTCTCAAGCCATGTGATGCCAGTAGGCTTCCAGATCTCTACTAAGAACTTGACTGGTAACAGTCAAGTGTGATACATCATAATTTGTTTCACCAAATTTCACTGTTCATGTGGGCAAAAGGTCTTTGTAGACAGAAATGGGATTAGAGTTCTTATTTTTAACATTTGTGAAAATATGGTTACATTTCTGGCATATTAATGTACATGTATTTGAGATTTACTCCTGCATTTTTGCTAGAGCAGCTGCACAGGGCAAATGCTATTAACTTTTTTGCTGAATCTGGCTGCCACTAGGCAGTTGTGTAGTGCTTCTGGGCAGGACCTGAGAGGCCGTTGTGTAGGCAATGAATTGGCAGCGCATGCAGCGTGTCTGGGGGTGTCTTTGGGAGCCCTGCTGGGCCGCAGAAAGCCTGCAGGACATGTCCTTCCATGGTGCAAAGGATTAAAATGGGTCCAACAGATATGTGTGACATTTGAATTTCAGGATATTTTATCTTGTGTACAGGAAACATTATCTGAGTTGTCATAACTTGTAAAATAGTCTAGGTTTTGATTTGTTAGTCTTAAGTGCCCTTAAATCAAACACGGCATTGTGTTACTGAAAGATTTTGTGAAGTATTAGACAAGACTTATTTTTTTCCTGTTTGAATAACTTCACTGAAAAATGTTCTTTCCTTTTGCAGTATTTATATCATGGGATTGGTACTGGAATGGATAAAGAATAATGGTGGAGCTGCAGCTATGGATAAACACAGTTTAATCAAGTCACGGATGATTTATGATATTATAGACAAATCTAATGGATTTTATTCGTAAGTTCCTATGCTTTCCCTCTTTGCTTCAATATTTGCTACATAACCAAATATTCATAAATTTTGAGAGTTTAATTGTATTTTTGAAGTCACCTTTTTTGAGGACTCCTAGAGATACCATTTGAGCGAACCATTCGCTTGGTAACTGTCCAAGGATAAGTCTCATTCCAGTAGGAAGTTATTTCAACTTATCAATGTTGATTAGTAGTGAACCCTACTAAAAACATATTCTAAACTGAACAAAACAGGAGCGTGGGAGAAGAGTATATAAAGAATAGATAGGCAGATGCTGGTTTGTATGCTTACGGAATCTCTTGGTGGCACGTAGACCAAAACAGAGAAAATTGGCTGTAAGAAATTGTAGAGACCCCTTTGCCTTGTATTTTGCCTACCACCTTCCAGGAGTCAAAGACTCTGTTTTGTCTCTGGTAAGCAGAACATTTTTATTGCTAATTATGTTAAGTTCTGAAACACTTCCTGAAGTAAAATAGAAAGATCAGACCTCAAAATGGAATACATTTTCTTTATGTACTTTATGCACCGTTGATTTTGTTCAGTTATTTTTGCTGGCTTTCCAAAGCAGATTTAACCCTCTTGACTTTTACATAGAATAGTAAGGTACTTTTGAGCTCATAGGACCTGTGCATAGTTAAAAGCTGGTACTGTAATAATTTTATTATTTGCCAAGTTCAGACTACTAATTGACCATGAAACTGCAAAATATTTTCCTTCACCTTCAGCGTAAAAGCAACAGTGTGGGGACCTAATTTACTTTCAAGTCCAAGTTAGGATAGAGCAAATTAAATTTGGATTTTAAATTAAAGCTGTCTGCAGTCATAATTGTCAGGGATAAAGTTTCATCATAATATTTAATACACTCTTCTTATTAATTTAGTTAATGAAAACAGCTTTCCCTTTAGTATCACCATGATCAGGATTGTGATCCTACTCCATGGAAATCCTGGGGGTTTTTCACAGACGTCAGTAAGCAAATGAAGCCTTGAAAAAAACATTTTGTGACAAACAGAAATCTGTATCTGGCAAGTTGGTCTGTAAGGCAATGAGTGGGAAATGCAATGCAAATGGGATGGTAAATAGTCAGTTGGGAAAGCAGAACAAGCTTCACTAACTGAGCTGTATGCAGCTTCCTAAGCAATACAGTTAAGACTGTGAATTTTTAAATTGTGTCTATAACTTAAAGGAAGGTTTAATTTGAAGCTGCCTTCCCAGCTGTAACGTGGCACTTAATCTGTGGCGTGCTTCCCTGAGTAAGCCATGTGACAAGCCATTTAGCAAATGGAACCTTTCTTCCGTGAAGTGCTCTGTGCCATTTGTAGTTTGTTTTTCAATGTCTGTGCACTGAATTACATCAGATTGCCTAGTAGCAACTGTATATTCTAAAACTAAAGCATGGCTGCAGTAATTCCGATATAGGAGTGCTCAGAAGCATAGGCCTTTTTGAACATTTTTTTCCTGGTTGAACCTGAAGTAGAAGATTTGCACCAGCAGGTGTTATGATGGATTTTTCTTTTCTTTTCATCATGGAGACATCTGGACAAAGGAACAAGAGAGGAACTAAAAAGAATGATACTCATTCTCTCTCACTATGCTATTTCCAATTAGCATCATAATAGGTATGAAATCCACCTGCAGTTTATGAACACTCATTTATATTGAATGTCTGCAAGAATCTACATCATCAGACTTAGAAAAAAATAAACCTGAAGGCTTCAGATCTCCTTTATAAGCAGAAATACTAAAAAAAATTTAAATCTTCTTTTCCTCCCCTGTTATTTCTTAGCTTCACAAAATAGTTGAAGAGAAATTACACAGATCTTGAGTTTTCCACTTCAGCTAAATTTTTAGGAAATTAAGGAGTTGTGATGCATCTCCTGTAATGCTGTGGCCATGTATGCACTGCAGGATTTGTTCTAGAGATACCTCTTCTTTGCTTCATGATTCTGAGTAATGTTAATTTAGAAGGTGCACTGAAGTCACTGAGAGAAGTTTCTAGTATCTATGAAAATTTTTTTATGCTGTGTTCTTGTATTTTCTTTAGTTCTGTTTAGCTGAGTGTAATTCTGGCAGCACTTTTGGCTAGTTGAGAAGTCAATCTTGGAAGAGTAAGAGAAGAAACTGCTTTAGGCTTAGTCAGAATTCCCTGTAATTACCTCACCTAGCCAAAGTAACTGTTTATTAATTTTTATTTATTTATTTAAAATTTAATTTTGTCTGTATACAAGCCTTGTGTCCATTTCTCTGGCACAATTCTGAGTGTGTCAGGAAGGGTTAATAAGCCTTCCACTTTACCACTTCCATTATTGTACTTGGTTAAAAAAGGAAGGTTGCTGTCTTTCACAGAAAGTAATGACAGTTTTGATTGTGAAGGATTGATTATGGTTTTAAACAGGTGTGATTATTCATTTCTCAAACTGCATATAGCTGAAATACAAATTTAGCACAAAGTGGGTTAAGCATTACGTTCTGCAACCTTTCTAGATGTCCAGTGGAGAGAAAGAGCCGAAGCAGAATGAATGTACCTTTCCGCATTGGTAGTGTCAAGGGCGATGAAGCCCTGGAAAAGAAATTCCTTGAGAAGGCTGTGGAACTTAACATGATATCTCTGAAAGGACATCGGTAAGTATTAGTCAAGTAGTCTGTGCTGTGCAGAGCAATCTGTTACTGCAGTGGTACAGCATCAGGCATTGTGCATTGACTTACCAGCCTTTCTCACACATAAGCTGCTCCTCATACTGGTTTGGCAACACTTGAGATGAGCAGTCTAGAGATTGTAATCAGAGATTGCTGGTGGCTCAGCTACTGCTTAGGTGAAGTGGGGAGCTTCAGAGAGCTTTATCATTAATTCTGCTCTCTTCTGCAAATCTGTCTCTGTGCAGATGCCAAAGATATCTTTTGAGGTCAGATTGTGTCAATGTATAAAATGTCTCAGATGGCTTGTCTGCCTGGTTGCAAGAGTTCTTTCCAATGTTCAGTAGTGTTTGTGGGATTAGTTTTTTGATGTTATTGGGCTACAGCTTTGGAGCAGTAAATAACTAATAAATACTAAGCTTCTCTAGACTGCAAGCCTGCCTTGAAGAATTAAATATTGCTTCCCATGCACATAAATGTGAATTTTATAATTTTAGAGTAGGAATAGATTTAAATGTCTATGACTGCTACTAATGTCTTTTTTTAGAATATACAAAACTTTTCTGGTTCTTTTTTTTTTCTCTCCTATTTGCAATTCAGGTCTGTGGGAGGAATCCGTGCCTCTTTATATAATGCAGTGACTGTAGAAGATGTTCAGAAGCTTGCAACATTCATGAGAAGCTTCATGCAGATGCATCAGTCATAAATGCCCATGGGTTAGAGCCATGCTGCACATCTATGAAATAAAAGCTAAAGGGTTTTAACATGTCTGTGGTACTGCACAGCTGTAGCGCACAAGTTTTATTTTCTTTTAGTTCCTGTAGCAATATTAATTAACTGAATGGAACAGAGGCCCAGTCTTGCAGTGATGTGGCAACTTTGGCTTTGCTGAGGATCCCCCAGACTGATCATGGTTGATTGCAAAATTTGAAAATGTGTGGTTAAAACATGAATAACATTTTAAGACGGTAGGGATCTGAGTCTTTCTCAATTCTAGTTACAAGTGACTTCAACAATGCCTCCTTTTTAGTAAAATTCAGGAAGCTACATTTGTCATAAGCTCTCTGTAATGCTTTACAAATACTCTCTGACTGCATAATGAAGGTAAACTGACACAGCCTCTAGGGACATCTAATTGATTTCTGGGGTATATTCCAACAGTGTAACACCAGTAGTACTTAGGAGTTAACACCAGCATGCCTAACTTGAGAATCTGGCCTTTCGACTACTGCTCCAATGCTACAAGTACTTTCATAACCATTGCAATTAGTTGTGGTTAAGGTCTGCAGGACTGGGCCTTTTTTCCTACTAACATTTATTAGTTTAAACCTAAGATTCATGAGTCTGATTAAATCAATTTCTAAGATGTTTTTTATTTCTCTATGCATTTTGTATATTAAACTCCTAGGTTGTTATTGTTACTTTTGGGCATGCATATTTGCTGCTGCAAAAAAATTTCTTTTAATTTGTTAACCTAGTGCCAGACTGGATTGCTGTATTCCACTCAATGAGCCTGTGACTTTCTGTGCACTGACTTTGAGCCCAAAGTGCAGCAGACTTCTTAACTGTTTTTCCTCTCTACTTGCTCCAGTGTTTGTTCTACCTTTTCATTCTTTCAGTTGTGTAGCCTTTTTTACGTGGAAGTTTGTCCAGCTGGAGTAAATAATAGTCTTCTCTGCCTTTTCCTGACACTGCAGCTTAATTTTGGTCCCACTTTCTCACTTGGTCCTTGTAGCTTATTGCACACTTTGATACCCTGGGCTAGAGAGGTCACTGTGGTTATACAAAGATTTTCAGAGGATCTCCTCTTGTAGAACCCTTGATTTATTCTTTTATCTCAGCTTGTGACTTTACTGCCAATGTCCATATATTGACTTTAATCTCCTACTTTAACTAGTGTAGAAGCTATCTGCTATTGTCAGAGTGTTTAGTATTGCTACAGCTGGTTTCAGACTAAACTCTTTGGCACACAATGGGGATTTCTTTTTTTTTTTTTAATTTTTGTGTAACGTCAGTACAGTGGTAACAATTTATTAATGATAGTGATGTACTATCCCTTCGTTGATGTAATCTCAGAACAAGTCAATGGAATGTGCTAGGGTTGAGTTACATTCCTATGTGAAAAATTATCATTTTAAGACTACCTGTTTGGAGATTTCTGTCAACTTAGTCTTAATCAAAGTAAGTAAATTATGTGAAAAAAATAAAATCTAATCATGTCATGATGTGAAGTACCTTTGTGTTTGAAACTTTTTGATTTTTTTCATTTTCAGGATGAAAATCAAGACTAATGTGTGTTAGAATTTTAGATTCTGGTGTACTCCTTTTCCCTAAAAAGCAAGCTTCCCTCCTGTATGTTTTATTTCTGTGCAAGAAGATTCTTTCCTATAGGAGCTATAGAAACAAAAGTATTATTATGAATGCTTAAAGAACCCTTTTTGCCCTGCCAATTACAAATATCTAATTTGGATTCCATATTAAGCTTTTTAATTTCAAAAATTTATTTTTCTGGGTTTTTTGTACTTGCTTGCAGCTGTAACTCTGGCTTATCTCTTTCTAAAAAATGGCCAACCTTTGCATTTTGTAGTAGCCTTGCATTCCTCTTAGCAAGCATGCTTTTGTGTGTGTTTACAAGAAAAGCTTGCACTGATTTGTGCAGCTGATTCATGAGTCTGACAAGGAAGTTCTTGCTACTTCTGAATTGTGCCTAGCATCTTGTCAATTTTTTTAACTCAGGAAGGCAAAAATCTTGTAGAAATAAAATACAGAGTGAAGACTGCATTAAGCAGACAATGGTAGATTGAATATCAAGGGAGGGGCATACAGGGAATACAGAAGCACGTTCTGAATAAATTATTTACTTGAGGTTTGTTTCAGACTTGTCCATACAGCAATTCTAGCCTTCCAAGCTGTTTGTCCGTATTTGGGGTTTTGAGCCCTTCTGGACAGCTAAATCCTGATTCTCCCATATCAGATTTGTAGGAGGAATTGCAGCAACCTGTTGCTGAGACTCCTGGTCTTTTTTTCTCATCAGCACTTACAAACTGGGTTAGTAATTTCAGTGTTTGGAAGCAGGGCTCTTTTGGTGTGATATGAATACTCTGAAGACATTAAAAGATGTTAAAAAATAAAGAAAATACTGGTCTCACCTGAGTTGGCCCAAATGGAGAGGGAATCATAAGACAAGTTCTTCAATGAACAATTCTTTGAATTCCTTTTCTAATGAATCATCTCTATCTCCTACCTCTTGTGTTTGATTTCACAAAAGCACGTTCTAGCATTCTCCTTTGTAGTAAAAAAGTCTCTGGCCACTGTCTTTCCCAGACCTGGCCTAAAAGGAGAAAGCTGCATGCTCCCTCTGTATCTGCAGTGTTCGGTGAGGGATGCTTTAGTCCAGGTGTCGACTGTCCTTCAGGAGGGTATAATGTCCCAGAGATTCCTGTCAGTCGTCTACAATAAGAACTTCCTATGGTAGTTAGCATCTGTAAATCAGGCAAGACTTAAATAAGAACTGGAAGTCTGGATTGCCACATCCTTGTTTAACTAGTAATTCCAGTGGAGAGGAATGATTCATACATGCAGCAGTGTGCGGCAGTCCTGCTCTTCTGTAAGCTGATGCTCTATATTTTCTTGTTTCAGTTTAAATTAATCCCATTTTTTTCTTTTCAACTCGTAACTTAATATTTTTCAATATACCCAGGGATGTTTGGATATAAAAAGCTTAAGCCTCTTCCTGACATTCAAGTAAGTGTTTGGAATGAAACAGGAATTAAAGACATCATATACTGATGTATTAGTAGTTGCAAAGGTATGCTGAAAGTGTTACTAGGTCTGGCAATATATTGGTATATGTTTAATTTTCACTGTATATTCTTGTCTGGGTAGAAAATAAAATGAGGAGGATCTTTTTTGTACTTAATAATGATATACCTAATTAAAGTGTTGTAAGTTTTTACATTAAATCAGTCCATTTAATTAGAAAGAAGATTCCCCATTCCAGTCAGCAATTGGACTCTTGATAATTTAAAACCAGGATTCATGACAATCTGTGTTAAATAACACTCTTTTAGACTAAAGAAATTAAGAAGTTATAATTACTGATGGATTACTGAATGGTTGGAGGAGAGTGATCAAAGAGATGCAAGGATAGATTTATTTTTCTGTAAGTAGCTGAAGAATAAATGTGTATTTGATGTAAGGAAACCAAAAGCTGTACATTTTCTGAAATCTGAGAAAATTTGAATTGTATCTCGTACCTTTACACTATGCATAAAATGAAAAAATTGTATATTTTGCTAAATGGATTAATTACAAAAGAGATGTAAAGAAATCATGTGAGACAGTGGAAATTTGCTAAACTATTATAAGAGAAATTGCCACGAAACTGCTTAGAATTTTTAATGTAACAGACCAATCTGGATATAATTCTATATTGTAGTTCCATGATGTAATCTGAAGAGACTTGGGAGACATATTGCTAGAATTAGGGATGGTAGTAACAAACTCTCTACTGTAAAACTTAGTAAATATTCTTCCATAGAGTAAGCAGTAGTCTTTGGAATTGAACCAATTTGGAAGTTTCACACTCTGGTGCTAAGTTTTGAAGCTTGGCAAACCAGACCTAAAGAATTATAAAAGCTGGAAAGCCTCTGAGCTGCTAGTGCCCTGCCAGTATGATAGGGTCACGCTGGCTTATGGCTTTTCTTTCTTTCCAGGACAGCCCCAATCATGCTGCTTTTGGGCACATTTTTATTGTGAAGACATACCCTTTGGCCTTAGTGTTAGAAATGTTAGTACTTGACTCAGTTGTGATTGTGCTTTGCCTGATGTCACAGTACATGTGACAGTAATGTGAGTTGTATTGTCAGCTCTAGTCTCCCAGCACTGAAATAGATTATTTTGTCAGTGGAGGTATTTTACTAAGCCACCTAAATGGTACCTCTTCTTGATTGGTACATCATGGAAGCTTGTCTTCAGTTTCCTAAACCTGTCTGGTGATATGAAGCAGTTTGGTGCAAGACAGGACATTGCTGTGGTGCTGTGAAGGGTCCTCAGTTGTGGCAAGAGAAAGGGTGATGCTGACCCCAGAGCTATGTGCTCTGTGGCTTCTGAAGGAAGCATCGGATGTTAGTGGTGGGGTACGAGCAGGGTATGTCTGGGTGCCTGCTGGTGAATAGGAGGATATATTGCAAGGTTTAGAGTTAGTTTGTGTAAATTTAAAGGAGAGGAATAGAAACAGAAGAAAAACAATGAGAATATAGTACAACTTTAAGTTATTATTTTGTCACCTATTGGTGTACCACTTTGGAGAGATGGCCCTCTGCCTTGCTTCCCTACCCTCTTCATCTGGGAGGAATACTGCTTATTTTGGGGCTCTATAACCATAAGGGCTGTAGCAAAAACCTGGCTAGATGGGGAAGCAAGGCAGAACATACTTCTTATGTCAGTTAAATGAAGGAACTACACTCTCACTTCCCCTCTACAAGCACACAATGTATCCCCAATGTATAATTTACTTGATCCGTATTGTAGCGATAGCTGCAGATGAACAAAATTCTCTGTTCAATTACTTCTTTACATCTCTGTTATGATGAGAGAAGCAGTCCCATTGTGTTCCAGATGCCCACCAGCAGTAGTTTTAATTACAGCATTACTTTGAAATCAAATTGCTTGTTTGACAGCCCTAGTCAGAATGTTTAAGTGGCAATAGAGTGTACATTTTTGTTAGTGAAAAATAATCCACTGTATTAACATCAAACCTTTAGCTTTTTCATGCAAATTTCACACATTTGTATGTGTAAAGCCAGAATATTATTTCTGTCCCTACTACATTTGACACAGAGAAGACAACCACATCTGGAATGCTGATGGTAGCTCTCTGCCAAGTTTTGATTGATTTGACATCTCAGTGCTGGTTGTTAGATGCTCTGACCTGCTCCTGAATGGAAAAAAACCCCCAAATTTTGCCCTTGTGGCCAAGAAGGCCAATGGTGTCCTGGTGTGTCCAAGGAAGAACAGTGCCAGCAGGTCAAGGGAGATCATCCTGCTCTTCTGCTCAGCCTGGTTAGACATGTTTGGAGTGCTGTGTCCACTTCTGAGCTTCTCAGCACAACAAAGACATGGAGCTTCTGAACCAAGTTCAGTGGATGGCAGCAAAGGTGACAAGGGGACTGGAGCATGCCTCTTACAAGGAAAGGCTGAGGGAGCTGGGCCTGTTCAGCCCAGAGGGGAGATGACTGAGTGGGACCTGATCAATGTCAATAAGTATCTGAAGGGAGAGTGTCAAGAGGGTGGATTCAGGCTCTGCTTGGTGATGCTGAGCAATAGGACAAGAGGCAATGAGCACAAATGGATGCACAGGACCTTTCCTTCGACTATAAAGAAGAACTTGACTGAGCCCTAGAAGAGATTGCACACAGAGGTCGTGGGGTCTCCTCCACTGGAAACGTTCAAGAATTATCTGGACACAATTCTGTGCCTTGTACTCTAGGATGACCCTGTTTGAGCGGGAAGGTTGAAACAGATGACCTACCCTGATGCCTTCCAGTCATATCCATTCAGTGATACACATGCAAGGAAATGCATTCAAAACTCAACCACAGATCCTTTAAATTTTAAAATATACCATGTCTAGATGAATATTAGATACCCTTGTTTTATGATGTTTTAGTTTGTGTTCTGATCGTGCTGATTCCCATTATTTTATATATACCCTTAAATGTGACTTATCTATCCAATATGGAAATAGTTCCACAGTTATTCCATTGATGCTGAAGAGATTTGGGGAGACCTTACTGTGGCCTTTCAGTATATAAAGGGAGCTTATAACAAATACAGAGCAAGACTTTTTATAATGATCTGTACTTAGAGGACAAGGGGATAACTGTTTTAAACTTTAAACTGAAAATGCTAGGTTTAAATAGAACATAAAGAAGAATTTTTTATAGTGAGGGTGGTGAGGCACTAGAACAGGCTGCCCAGAGAAGCTGTGGATCTCCCATCCCTGGAAGAAGTTCAAGTGTTCAGGTTTGGATGGAGCTCTGGACAACGTGTTCTAGTGGAAGGAGTCCCTACCCACAGCAGGCGTAGGACTAGGGATAGGAGTTGGAATAGACTATCTTTGAAGGCGCCTTGCAACACAAACCACTCTGTGATGAAGCAAGAATTTTACTTTGGGGAAATGCTAGTGTAAATCTCAGTTCAAGATTCATACCACAATCAGTGTGAAACCTGGCAAAATGATAGATGTTTGTGTGACAATTGATTTCGGAATGGGAAAAATGAATAATAGGGGAAGTTCACAGCATAGAATTACCAATTCAGTATTGCTCTGCAATACTGAAATAATGCTTTTAAATATTGAGCTAAAATGTTGCTGAGCATTGCTAAATCCTTACTGAAAGAAAACAAACAGCAGTGGAAAACTCTTGTGCTCAGTATATTTGCTTCCAGTTCTCGCTTTCCTAAAAACTTTGTTTAGGCAATTCACTTAATATTCTCATTCCTGACTGTAGGAAATACAGAGCTTATTATATTAAGAATGGTCAATGCAGAATGGAAAGCATTGAGGAGTTTACTTAAAGGATCAAATATCTGTGGATGAGATATGAAGCAGCACACTGTGTGTCTCTCACATGTCTGTGAAAGGAAGGATATTTTGCAAAAAAGCATTTTAAAGCAGTTTAGTTCTGGAATAAGACTGGGCCAGAAGTATATGTAATAAATAATAAAATGGTATTCACAGAGGAAGATGCTAGAAGACAGCATAAATAGTCTGGAGTGTTGATACCCATTATCCTCTGTGTTAACCCCCAGAGAATCTGAAAGGCTCCTTGTAATGTCTTTTCACACAAAGAATAACCTTGTATATCAGTCTGATCTCAGTCAGGTTAAACCAAAGAAACAGGCTAACCATTTAGAAAATTGTGAAAGAAATCTGTGAAAGGCTGGGAAGTTCTCTGTCTCAGGAGATACTCATGGTTAAGATCCACAAAAGCAGAAGGGGGTCACTGATTTACAGCATCATGCTTCCTCTTCCTCTGCTCAAGTGCTTGCAAACACTCTGTGTGCCTGTCTGTGTGAAGGACATTGGGATGGAGCACTACTCAGTATAAAGCAAATGATCAGTGCTTAGATATGAGTGAATTTGGAAAATTCAATTCCAGGCAAGGTCAAAAAAGGTCAGAAAATGCACATTTCAAGGCTTAGTGCACATTTCAAACTTAAATGTTTTGGAGCAAATCATAGTTCAGGTTGGGAAGAAATCTTCTTTTGTGGACAATTAATAGCTTAGCCCAATTCAGCTCTGTGTAGAGCAGAGGTCCAGGAACACAGAGTTCATGAGTTGCACAAGAGTGAAGAGCCAGATAAGCCATGCTTTACTTGAATCAGGGCATCACCAGAGATGGCCACAGTTCTGATGTGACTTGCAAGGCCTGAATCTCTTTTCTCAGTTTACCGGTGTGGCTCACTAATGGAAAAGATTCCAACCACCACAGGCAATTGGTGGACAATTTGCTGTACGTCCCTGAGAAACCATGAGCTCCTGGTACTGCAGCATGGAACTGTGAAAGAGCAATTTATTTCATTTAAGTATTCAAATGGCAGTTACAGAATTGGTTGTTACATGTCTGACTATGTTTGGATTATCTTTAGGCTGTTTTACAGAATATATTAATCTAGCAACCCATCTCAAAACCTGTGATATAAAGGAACTAAAATGTCCCAGACTGCTGAGTGTGGGCATTGCTTGGAGTTTGTTCTTAGAGTGATGTTTATCTTGCAAAATTTTTTTTATATCTGAAAGGGGTATTATGTTGTCTAAAATGAAGCCTCAAAAATTACAGTCCCTATATTAAATTACTGCAATACTTTTAAAAGCTCAGTTCTAGAAAGTGGTGATTATTCTCTGAAAAAAATTAATTACTGTGAAAATGTAGGATAAAAGCGAATTTTATGTCCCTCATTCCATTACTTATGCTCATTTAAATTATTTGGATTACATCTATTTTACATTGCTATTAAAGAGAACTGATACCAGATTGTAAGTTTTAGAAACAAGATGTGAAGATCTAGTGGAGAAGACAGAGACCTCACTAGCAGTGGGCCTTGATATGTCCTACTCCAGGCATATTCTGAGTCATGGCACTTCTTGAATCTCTCTCCCCATTCACACATTCAGTCAGGCAGGTTAGCTGGCTGAAGGTGGTGTGCTACTGATTACAGTTTATTGCAGGATACTTTGCAGTTCATCACAGCCATAACAAGGATCCCAAAAACCTTGCAGCTGCTCTCAACACTGCCACTGCCACTTTTGGTTATATTGAGTGGAATACATGAGGATTAAAGAAGAGAGAGCAACACAATCTGAACTTGGCTGGACGCACACTATGTCCCATGCTAGGGTAAAGGAGAATGAAAAGCAGTTTCTATTGTTTGAGGGACAATAAGCATAAAACACACTATAAATTACAGCTGTGCTGCCTATGACAAAATATGGTGCAGTGTTTTATTATCCTATTACAAAAACCATTATTCAATAACAGGTATTTAAGACAGAGGTAGTTACAATTCACACTTGAGACAATATTTTGAGCAAGAGAAGATAAGAGACTCAGAAACTGAGCTGGAAATAGTAGCAAAGATGAGAGGAATTCTTAAGCTGTTTCTGAATTCCAGAAAGAAAGTAGATCTGTTGCCAGTGAGGAAAAAGAAGAGATGACCAGTGTTACTTAATTGACATGGTATGGCAACTTCTCATATTCTGGTGCAGGAGTTGTAAAAGTCCTTACAACGAAATGCTGAAGCTCCTTCCCTAAACTTGGGCATGCTATGAATTTTTCAGAAGTCACATTGGTGGCTTAGGTCCCCAGAGAGTGTTCCCTTTGCAGGGAGATAGATCAAAATTGTGCAGGAGATACAAGGCTAGGTGGCTGCAGTGTGGGAACACGGAGACTGATATGAAGTGCAAAAGAGAAGGAATGAGTGGAGTGGGTGAGAAGTCATGGCTTGGGTGCCAGTGTAAGCAAATGCCATTGCTGCTGATGATTGGTCAGCCAGGTGCTCTCAAGTTCAGTGCTCTTGGGGAGGTGCTGCTTTAAAGGCCAAAAATTTAGGTATATTTCATCATAGTGTTTTATAGAGACAGAGTGCATCTGCCATCAGTCAAGGGGTGAGAAACAGACAGGCTCCAGCCGCATGCTTTGGACCAGTCTCTTCACAGCTCAGGTAGCAGCAGGCTGTGGGATGCTCCTGTAGGAAAAAACTGCTCTCCAGAAGACTGTAGCCCTGCACTTTTAGCAAGAGCTGTGGAGCAAATGACCTGATTATTCTTTTGCTGATACATGCATTTTTCATTTTGTTCTCTTAATTATTTCCTTATCTGTGACAACTGGGGATAAACTGGCCAAAGGGCAGATAGCTCAGCTTCACAGCTGAGGGCTTTTTATGGCTGTGACTGCTGTTTTGTAGAGAGGGGGATGAATCTCTCTGTCCTGCATTGAAACTGTGATGCCCATCTTGTGCTTTTTTTCCTTGGACAATAATTGAAAATATGCCATGAAATCACCCGAAGTCTTGAGACTAGCATATGGGCATTGATGTAAGATATCTGTAAATATTTCAGTGAAGCAAGGCTTTAAACAAGACAGTGTATTTTGTTGCAGTCACTGAAAGTTATTTCAGTTCCTTCCTTATGAGAGATAGCAACAGCCTGCTCTGTGATGTCCCTGTTAGCTGCAGCTGCACCACTCCTGTCACTAAGGGGAGTGTTTAATGTTCCAGATCTGATTTTCCCAAGGTAATGTTCAGTACTGCTGGAAGCGTAACTGGGTGGATGATGGACTTTATTGACATGTTATTAATAGTGGTGCACATCTTTCTGATGCACCATGTTTTCCAATATGCTGCATGGTAACAACTTAGTTTTCTGAAATATTGTTTAAAAACTTACCTCTAGCACCAAATGAGCTAATTCAGGGGGATTCTTTAATTGGTCATTAATGAAGTGTTTAGTGATAAAAAGTAAAGGCTGTCTGCCACACAGTTTTAGCATGCTTCTGTTAATAGTCCATTAGACCATACTTTATAGTGTCTTACCACATATATCCTTTTAGTTCAGGAATAAGTGGATATAAATTGGATCTTTATGACTCTTAGAACTCCAAACCAGTTATCTTCTTATCCAACATATGGTAGCTATAAGGCTGATAAATCAGATTAATCTGTTCGGATTTTGTTTCACTTAAAAAATAAAGGTCCCATACCAGGTATGCATAAAGTAATTGTAGAGTGTAGGAGCTGTGACACACATTCTGCCTTTCTTACCAACAGAGGTACAGGCTACTGAGTTTACCATAATGCCAATCTGTTGTGTCCCGGATGAGAGGAGGGAGCTCAAGTGCCAGAGTATGTAGAACTAATCCGTTCTAGGGATTATCTCCTCTTAGAGAGACCAACCCCAGGTTATTCTTCTCCTATTTTCCCACAACCTCATGTTATCCATCTCCTGTTTTGCAGGTTTGTGCTGTGAGACAATCATCAGATTGCCTGCATTGTAGGTGCATGGAGTGCTGGGACATTTTTTGTGAGTAGGGCAGACATAAGATGGGGCTGTTAAAGTGTTATGCAGACTGTGGGATCTGAAAAAATCAGGGTGCAGTTTTGTCCTGAGGGGTGCTCTGCAAGGTGCTATCTTTGTATCATGCTTCTTCCCATGTGAGGCTATGATTTCCGAGTCCTCTGATTGTCTACCTCTCACTCAGAGAAGGCTTTCAGGATTTAGTCAGGTTGAAATATAGACTGAGAGTCTTAAAATGGACATGTTGGAGTAGAAATGCTGTAGAAGTGGCCATTCCGTTACTGTTGTAAGGCTCTGGTTTGGTTTATATATCCTTTTTCTTTCCATTTGCTGGAATTGTTGACATAAGTACCTGCTGCAGAAAACAACCCAGCCCTCAACTTCACTTTCATGGACTACTCAAAGTATGTCTGTTTGATATTTTTTATAGAGATTAATTCCTCTCTCTGCTGTCAAAGTGAAATGATGGCACTTGATTGCTGAAAGACACAGAGTGACAAATTTAATGTCTGATGGCTTTTATTTGAAGGACAGCTCTCTTGAAAGTGGCACTGCTCAGCAGGGTTAATTTAGAGTGGCTTTTTCTCACAGATTGATGCAACTCTTGTAGTATGTTTGTGCTGCAGCTGTTGCTGATGTTGTGGAAGAGCTTCCAATTCCCAGGCAGAAACCAGGGAGTGGGACAGCTTTTCTGGAGAATCTGTACATGTACTATGGTCCATGACTCTCTGGTGTGGTACCAGACTCAGGAAATCACTGATTATATATCACAGCTATAACAGAAAATAAAAATGTTAAGGGATTGGTCATCAGCTGCAGTCTTCTGCATTATTATTCTGTATCCCCCCTGCACAAAATAGCTTCTGAGCCAAAGAGAATACTGCCACAGTAAGGAAAGAATATAGTGAGGCTGAAACTGGACTTAAACAAAATTCTGTGCTTCAAAGCACTCTTTGCTTTTTAGAAATAATAAATACATTTTTACCATCTTTACTATAGCTAAAAATAAGCAATTTTTGGAAGACTCTCCATTTATGCCCTGGTTACACAGTCCTCTGTCAGTTGCTACTGTTGATTTCTAATTCAATCCTGTAGTATGCTACAGTTAGTGACGTTGAAATGCTCTATTAATATTAATTAGGTGTTCTAATAGATTAGCCTGATTGTTCAAAATATTTACTATCTTTATTGCGCCTGTTTAAACACCTCTTACAGAGACATAGATATATCCTTGAATGAATCCTTAGCCATAAGCAAACTAGATGTTATCTCTATTCTACATAGATGGGTTTTTTCCTGTAAGTCTTGAAATCCTTTACAGACGCTTCATTTTCAATGAAAAATTAGAAGTTATATATTTATTTTTATTTAGAGTATAAAAATGCCAATATAAGATGTAAAAATCCTGATGCAATGATAGTAAATATTTTCAGAATTGCAATGCCGATGGTTACACAACACTTAAATTTAAAAGATCACCAGTCTGAATTATAAAGGACAGCATCATTGAAGTGCCATGATAGCGCTGGAAGTCTTCAGATGCTTCAGAAGTTTAGGGAGTGGGTGATATAATTAAAATAATCACTGTTTTCTCCCACAATTTAAGATTTTTTCCCTCTATCCTGTTTGTTTTGGCTTTTTATATTTTAATAATGTAAAATTCTAGAGACTTGTTTGATATAAATGCAGTAATGGCTTTTAGAGTTCATGATGATACTTGATCACATTTCAAACCTATTTTCTTTGTAGACTTTTGTTATTTCTGTGACAATCTGTGACAATACAACTTGTTGATTAGGTTTATGCAGTGTTTGTAATTATATCTTTGTCCTGGCAGGAAGGTGGCTTTTACATTTCTTGCTACTGTATTTCACTCTGAATTAATGTCTGTCTTGGATGTATCTATCTATTTAGAAAATCTGACACCTAGGTATGAGGTGTAATAGCAAAGAAATTGTCTAGTGTGCAATCCCAAAATCTTCCTTTCTGAAATCCCCTTCAAAGAAACACAATTTTTAGCTTTTGCTTTGTATAACACTTCTCATTGCTAAATTGGTAAATTACAGAAAATCTGACTTAATTTTTCTTTAAGTCTCGTCATTTCACAATATGTTCCAACCATAGTACCAGCTACACCTAGTCAATATGTTTGACTTCCTTGATAGCACTATAAAGCAGGGATTTTAGTTTAACTGCAAATCTCTCTGTACATTTATGATGTCATAGTAAGAATAAAATTATCACATATGTAGTATTCTATTAACTTTTTTACCTTAAAGATTTCACAAGTATTTTCCTATACAATCGTATTTTTTATACATGCCCTAATAATTGCCCTTAGATATTACACCAGAAGGAACAGCTTCAGGGCAGAGAAGGAATAATTTCTTTTTTGTATTTGGACACAGGTTTTGTTGCATGCTGAAGAATCACTTCTGTTGAGAAGCACTTTGGTGTTGTGAAGTCAATAAATATAGCTTTCACACTGAACTTAACAATTTCCAGCAATGTGAATACAATTAAAAAAAATTAAAAGAAGAAAAACAAGCACGTAAAGTTTTAAAATATCAGAGAACTTATTATCTGTGTACCAGATAATAAGACACAAAATCACCAAAATGCCAGGAGGGCAATTTGAAATGAGAAGGCTGGTTAGGAACTGGATTGTAATTTGGGCAATAAACCCTGTTTATGATAGTCTTCCAGTCATTAACTGTGTCTTTTGCCAGAGGAAACTGGGACTATTAACTTCCTCTGACTGAACCAGAGGCAGAAAGCAATAATTTCTTTTACAAGCAGAAGGAAAGGTTCTGCTCAATAAAAAGCAATTAAACATTTCCTATAAAAAAGAATGCTCAGGAGACCTCATGCCACTGTCAATGTGGCTCTCAAAAGCTTTCCTTTGGCTCTTTGAAAGATGTTCCATGCTATTTGTGTATTTATCACATCTCTGCAATTACAAACTTGACCGAAGACAAATTTTGTTGAAGTGAATGGTTCCACTGAATGACTAAGGATCTAATGAATTTCTTTCTCATCCCAAGGAGGTAATCTTTGATCTGTTTTCAGAGATGAGAACTAAAGAGATATTCCTGTATGCTTATCTCGCTTTGAACAACTAGAGATGACTTTCTAATTATTCAGATAATTTCTTTCTGCCTCTTTAATTAATTTTGAACTTTTTTCTCAGTAGGATATTTGTTGCTTTACTATCTTGAATCAGTTACTTGTTCAGGAAATTAGACTGTATCATTATATGCTGTATAAAGAAATATTTTCTTTCAATATCCTTAGGCTACAAAATTATTCTGGAGCTATTATTTATGTTAAAAGATTTTAATCCTGTGATCCTTGTCTAGATCACAGCATTCTGTGTACCACAAAAAGAAGAGAAAGAGCAGTTCTTTTTGCATGGAGTTCAGAACTGAACAGTAGTGAAAGATGTAAAAATAGCAGGCATGGCTTCTAGCTGTAAGAGGAGTTGCCTGGAAAGAGAATGACTTCATTTTCATAATATACTGGTATAATTTAGCTGTATGAGTAATTTCCTCACAAGGTAAAGGGTAATAAATTATTGCCAATTACTCCTTCAATTCATCATTATCAACATATAACAGTCATATCACTTTAGCAGTTCATAAAAATGTGGTATTTCATGGGGTTTTATTATATCTGGATTGCTGTACAAAACGGCTTTCAGAGAAGAGAGTCTGCATCATTACACTGCTCCCATCCATCACCAGCTGGCTATCAAAGGATACAGGAGCAAAGCAAACAATGAAAATTACTGCCCACATGCTGGTCCTCTTTCCACCATGGCGTCTGCAGTAATTGAAACCTTGGCTTGTCTAACTGCAGCTGAATTCGTGCAACATCTATTGCCAAACAAAGCACTCATATTACTGCTTATTTCAAAGCTAATTTTCAGTAATGTTACTACTCAAGACTATTATTGAGTGGTGGATTAAGTATGTCAACACTTAAGCAAAATCATCTCCGAAGGCCAAAGAAAAACCTACTTGACTCAACATTTTGTCTAAGATCATTCTATCACATTGCATTAGAAGAGGTGTGTGACAGAAGCGCAGGAGCTCTTCCTCACCCCATCAGTATCTGTGTTCTTGTGACCTACTTAGTGTTGACCCCCTCGGGATGGGTTACAAATCCAATTTACACATTATTGTGGTTGTGTTTACCTTCTGAATTGTAGAAAATGGAAAAGGGGGAAAGCAAAGATTCAGGGAGACAAAATATATTTAAATGCAGGTATGCTATAGAAGATAAGTGCTGAAAAATCTCTGTGAACAGGACTTACTCCAGCTCTACTAGACTGCCTTTCTCTTTAGCTAGATGAGAAAAGGTTATAGTGAGAAACACTTCAATGTACTCTCTGTTCCCCTATTGGAGGAATTTTCAAAGCCATAAAACTAACAACTATTTCATTTCTTCTTGAAACAGGAATGGTGATAACATACCAGGGTGATGGGTTACAACTTCAGAGAGATGTGTACCGTTCTGTAGAGGTCAGTGAAGGTAGAGGTCTATAGAAAATCAGATCACAGATTGCTGAATAAGAGACAATTCCAGTGCCTGAAAAAAATAGAAGGATTTGAAAACTGCTAATATTTTCTGGTAGAGCAACTGAGTGTTAGACACAGGGGGAAAATTTTGACTTCTCCTTTGGGTCAAAAATGTAAGCATGAGGTAGCATTTTAGAGTACAATCCCCAAAAGGTTTGCAATGATTTAATGTATGCTAAGTAATTCACAATAATAACAAGAGTGTGCAAATTTTAGATAATTATTGGCTATGTTATACCAAATTATTTACAATCTGGTGGTTAAAATAAAAGATTCTTTGCCTAAAGACATTTTTGTTCAGTTCCTTCTTATTTTACCATACCAAACCAAGAATTATCTAGAAGTTTTTTGTGATCTCATGGGCAGTCAAGAAGTGGGAACAGAAATGATAACAAATATATCCAGGCTCGACAAAAGGGCTACAAAAGTAATTTTCATTTTAAAAGGTATTTTTTAATGCTTTAAATACTTTTAAAATTGGATCATCAGCCTCAGCTTATTGGAAAGGAATCTACCAGGCTCGACTTTGAGGAGCATGTGTGTGGCTAAAGCAGATATGAGTAAAAGGTTTGGCCTAAGGTCTTCATTCTCCTTTTGGAAAGAGATAGACACATAGCAGCAAAGAGAAATGGAAGACTAAAAGCCATTGCTGATGGAATAGACTTACAGCAAGTAAGAGACAAGTAACTAGACAGGTGTCATGTTGTGGGTTTATCCCACACTTCCAATAGATTGAAATTATGGCTTTTCATAAACATCTTTTTACACCAAACACATGGACAGTAGTTGTTCATGTGTATCTTTTTTTTTTTTTTTTTTTTTTTTTTTTTTTTTTTTTTTTTTTTTTAATATTTGGAGCATTCTTCTACAAATTTCTGAAGGGTGTTTATTATTTGGAAACTCTTTTCCTACTGCCCTGGAGGTTCAAATATTCAAATATCAGATGCACTGCCTTCCAAATAATGTGATTTGACTTGGGAACTTGTTCTGTTACAGCAAAAGAGAAAGACTCTGCTCTACAGATTCTCTTAGAAAGGGGAACACATTCAGCACTAGAAAATATAAAAATACAGCAACAAACTACATTCATACTAGTTCATACATACTGATTTCACAAAGACAGTTGTCCTGGCTGTTGAAAATATGAGAAAAAGGAAAATAAAGGGGAAATAAAGGAAAAATCAATGGGTAGATTTTATATGACATGTTTAAGGGTCTTTCCCATGTAGCAGTATATTTATTTTAAAGCAGTCTCACACTACTTAATGAGTGAAGCATAGATGTGTGTGTGCATCAAAAATGTATGATATACCCACCTTAGCTTCATATAATCCCTTGGAAATAAAAACAAGCAACTTTACTTAGATATTGCAGAATTTAATAATTGATTAGTTTAAGATTTAATGATATGTTTCATCTATGCATTAATCATTTCTCCCCCTTCTGATGTTAATGCTTTTGAAAGTCATTGCTTGATGACACCATGTAAATTCAGCAGTCTGACAGTTAAAAGAAAGGTTTAGAGGTCTTGGACAAGTTTTTGAAAATTAGTATATTGCAAGTACCAAGAAATTTTAGATGCAGTATCTTAGCAGGGGGGAAAATAATCAATCATAAATTGCAAAGGGATGACATTTATTTTGTTAAGGTGTTTGCAATTTTTTCTGACCTGTTTTTATCAGATGTGAATTTGCCTTTATCTGTGAAGTATTTATTTCATCTGAGAAATATTAATTTCTCAGATGAAAGTGGCTTTACATATGACTTGAGTTAAAAAGGAATTATTTTAAAGCAGTGACTGGAAATACTTGAAAGAGATCTTTGTTTCTGTCAAAGTCATGTTAATAACAGTCTGAACACAGGAGGGAGACAAAGACTTGGTTAAGATAGATGCAGAAACGTGTTTAAAAGCTAAACTTTGGGAAAAAAATGGGTAGAGTGATTTACAAGTAGTGTGTTTGATTTAAAATAATATTCTTATCATATATCATATTGCTTTCTAAATTGCCCCCTAACATTATTTGTTGAGAAATAGTTCACCCTTCATCTTTTTCCTTTATAAATTGCTTCAAATGTGATAATTTCTTAGCCTATTTCTGGAACTGATACCATGGATAGACTTCCCTTGTCTCTGCCTACAGCTGACATTGAGGTATGTTTGCCAATAGAAAAATTACATTGAATCACATAAAAGTTATAATTCCCCTGCAGATTGTGCCACTAATATTTGAAGGAAGATGCACTTATTTTTTTTTAACTGAGCACCATTTGCCATGAACATGTAGTGTTTGCAGTGCTTTCTTTTGTTTGAGAACGCTTAGCAAAGAGCTGATATGATAAAGATTTTAAAAAACGTTTCCTTTCAAAGCCTCTTGGCATAAAACAATTAGCCAGGCATGACTGCACAACTTTTACAGTCTTCTGTAGTTTGCAGTGAGAGCAGAGCTGAGGAATGTTGGATGTTTGGTACCTGGGAAAGCTAAGCCCTCTTTCCCTGCAGCAGAAGCACAACAACATGCCTGGCTTTGCCAGTGTGAGCTAGCCATATCTCTGAAGAAGGCCATCCTGAATTCATTTTCCTTGTTTCGTACACATGAGGTCTGTCTGCTGAGATTGAAGGTCAGCTCATTTTTCTGATTGCTTATATGGTTTCCTACTTGCTGAGAGTTGAACTGAGACTTCGTACACTGGGCAACAAAGAGTTACAGGATGGACTTTTCATTGCAGCAATATAGTAAAGAAAACAAAACTGACTGGCAGTGAATCCTATCAATTGACTTAGAGATGGTGGAAAAGAGCTGGATATGATAAGGCAAAAAAGTGATAATGTGGACAAACTTCTGAATGGTAGGAGTTGTTTTCTATGTGGGCTTTACCAAGTTGGTTACCCCCCCATCCTTGTAATACTGCTTTTGTGCTTTATATCTGCTTATGGCATTTTAAAATGACAACACCAATTAATCTTTACATTTTGGTATAGTAAAATTGTGTAAAAATAATTCCAAGGACTTCAAGGTAAAATTAAATTCAGGGGGTGATGATTTGGGTAGATTCGTCAGTACCACTCCGTACTCTAGATACCAGTTCAATTCTGGATGATTTTACATCCTTCTCTCAGATCCATAATCACCCAGCCTGTTTTGTCTTGTTATGAATTGTAACCAGGAAATCAACATTTCCAAACTGAATCAAAGAGCTGTCTTACTTCCACACATGAAAGCAATTCATAGTGACAAGAAATATACAGAAATAAAGTAAAGGACTACTCTACTGGGCAATTAAAACCTCTTGAAATGTGGCTAACTTCTATGCTATTGAAAAGAAAATGCAAGCCAGATGTTTAGTGTAAGTCTGTGGCTTATTTTGGACTACACAAATGCAGCATCTCTGTGACTTTTAGATCAACAAAACAAACTAAAATAAATGATTTTTTTTTTTAGTGTAGAGAAATTCACTGTACTCTAGCAGAATCATGGGATTATAAAATCATAGAATCATTGAATGGTTTGGCCTGGAAGGGACATAAAAATCATTTTTTTCCAACCCTCCTGTCATGAGCAAGACTGGTCAGAGGCCCATTCAAGATCCTGAACAATTCCAGGGATGGGCAATCTGCAGCTGGGTAAGAGAGGCAGCATTGGGAATTGTTCCTTAAACAAGAACAATATTGATTGTAAATTGATGGTGGATCTGTTGCAGCTATTTATTATTATTATTTATTTATTTACTGTTGCTGAAACAGTGCATAACAGAGCCCATACCTTTAACATATACAGCAAAATGAGCTCTCAGGCAGTCTGGGAATAGCTACTTGGGGTAAGTGGCAGAGCCAGTACTACTCTCTCTACAATCCATTTTCTAAAATGAAGCAACTGCTATGTCAGTTCTGCATTAGATCTTTGCTGGCAATAGTGATTAGCATAGCACAATCTGCTGGAATTTTAGATAGCTGAGTTCTGTGCATCTAAAAAACTTAGCCATAAACAGGCAGGCAGAACTACAAGAAAACGATTGCACCAGTGAGAAATTTTAAGAAAAGGTAACTGTAGACAGTTCCCGCCTGCCTTCCTGCCTACATGAGATGATGATGCTGAGCTCTAGCTAAGACAACACTTAAGAAATGCTAAAAAACTCACTTTGGGTAACGTAAGAACTTGAGTTTCTCCCTTTTATGATGTTTAGGTTTCCTTTTCTTGTCTGTAGCAGTATCTTTAGTGCCTTGTGGCAGCATGCTTCCTGCATGGCTGGGGCAACCTGCCTGCCTGCGGTTCATGCGGATGACTCAAGTGAGTACTGGAGGTATCTGCCTAGTCTGGGAAATTTGCTTCATAGAATGGGGAATGAAAGGAATAGTCAGTGAATGGATATCACACTGAGGATGAGTGTTACTGATTGTCAAGATCACTGTCACTATCCAGAATGAATTACGATTTTATTTTAGGGCAGCACAAATAATCATGTAGAGTGAAGAGGGCATTAGGAATACTACTTTCTGCATTGTAGCAAAGATACTTCATAATAATAAACAGAGAGACATTAAGGCTGTCACATCAATATCAGTGATTCCGTCATGTAAATTCTGTCAGCAATATTGCATCATTTAGAAATACATAATTCTCCACCAAGACTGCACATTAAATATGCTTGAGAAAATAAATAAAACTAATGCGCAGAGAGATAAACAAGATGAGCAGATCACATGTTAGCATTGATTCAGTAGTTTTTAGGTTTCAGCTCCCTGGGAAATGAAAAAACTTTACTGGTGTTAAACATCAGACACGTAGATACTTGAAGAGAAAAGATTTGTGAAGACCACATCTTTCAAGAAGGAGTGAAAATGGGGACTGTTCTGTAAAAAGGACAAAAAAGGATAATGCTCACTTACAGACTCTAGCTGGCAAAACTATGTGACTACACATCTGCTTGTTTGAGCCTGATCTCACTCACAGTTATGATAAAGGTTGAAGTTCTGTGTACTCAAGGGAGCTACTCACAGGTCTTGACTCTAGAATATTTGGTGGGCAAAATAACACAAATGATGACACAAAGGTTATGTCTCTCTGAAGGCCAGGAATATCCATGTCCAGGTGGGTATTCCTGTGGTTCAAGTAGTGATGGATCTAATGTCATTAATTTACCCTAATTTGTTAATGCTTTGCTTGTGTTTTCTTTGTGTCTGTATATGTTTTCCTGTTCAGCATCAATAGAAGAGGGAAGGCAAAAATTAAATGATGACAAGAAAGCTGTGCAACTAATTTTTAAAAGTAACTTTGTGTGCTTGTACAGAGAAAGAAGCAACTTTACAAGTACTGAATGTTACCTGGTATTCCTTGGAAGTACTTGTTTTCCTGTACAAGTGGCATTCCATTTGAACAGACTCATGCACCTTTAACACATCAGAGTGGAAACTTCCTAAAAACTTGAAGTTATTGACTACTGATGTATTAGAACAATCTGTACAAGTTTTATTATGTTTCTAACAGATACAGCTTTATAATGAAAATATTTTGAAATATGAATTGATTTTATGTATGAATTACAAGTATTATTTCATGCACTTGCTGGCCTTTTTATTTCAATTCTCTATAGCGTATATTTGCTTTGGACTAAAAATGACTGAACTAAAGCAATATCATGCAAGAAAAGATGGACTCAGTAGGACTGGCCTGAATGAGATAAAAAAGGTAAAAGGAGTTCTGCAATTACAATTGACAAGTTGGTTTAATATCCAGTGAAAGAAGAATGCAATTCAAGAGCTGCTGGATTAATTAAGTAATATGGCAAAACAAACCATGGATTATTATCATTTTCAGTATGCCCCTGGACTTAGGGTGGCCGGAGGGCTCAGAGTTCAGCTTCTCTCCACTCAGGAAGTGCTGATATCTATAATGAACATGGGTGTCAAGACATAAAAATGTATTATATATGAGACACATAATAGAAGTGTATATCTGACAGATTTTATACAAAATACAAAGAAGCTATCTTTTATCTCATAAATCTTATTCTGTGAATATCTTATATCTCCTTGTATATACAAACTATATAGATAATACATTACAGTGATTATGGAACATAGACTAAAAAAATTGGGGGGGGGATATCTCAATGTCTAATATTATCAGAAATAAAACAATCTGAGGAAAGCAATGAGTAAGTGGTCTGGTGGAAGGGAGTGAAATAAATGATGTGAGCCAGTTTGTGTTTACTGGAAATCTCCTGCTGCCTGGGACATTATAAAAATCAATCACCTAGGTGAAAATAGAAAGTGAATGACCAATGGATGGTTTAACAAATTTGTAAAAGTCTCATAGAAAACATGGAAACCCGGAAAAGAATTCTGTGTAAATTCACATGCAAACTACTAAAAGATTCACGGATCGCATCCTAGAAAATTACATTTTTAGCAGACTGACAGACTGTTTTGAAAGTCCCCTGTAGCCCAGGATGTGCAGGGTTAGAGTTCTCACTGTAGTGCAGTGTGAGGAGTGAGTACAAAAGAGATGGTGCCATGATACTCTGCATAAGATGGAAAAATAACTCCCTTGTCATGGTGAAATTAGGTACGGCAAAGTTTTGTTAATTAAAGGGCCAAATTTCTTGCCTGATAAGAAGCTGGTCTTGCTTGATCTATTGGGGTGGATCTGAATGACTGATGAAGTATCATCAGTTTGTGGAAGACCAGTGGATTTGCATTCATTTCTGTTGACTGATGGCAGTGAAAAGCAGAATGATCAGAGGCAACCAGAGACAAGTTTGAGAAGGATGCATCTGTTGATGTGATGAGGATTCTGCTGGTGAGTGTCCAGGAAGCACTCACACTGAGGAAGTCTTGAGGCAAACCTGCCAGCAGTATTTTCCTGTGTGTATAGGCCATGAGCACAAGTGGTAATTTTGTTCCTCCTATCCAGACAGGCAACTGCCCAATACTGTATTTCTCTGGACAGTAAACTGGGTATCTGCTTGATCTTTGGATGCATTTGGAAGCAGGTAGGCCATGAGTACTCAGGTGGAGGCTGACTCCCAAAGGAGAGTGAATGGAGAAACGTGGCCTGTCCCTACAGCTTTGGAAAGACAAGCCTTGACAGAATGTGTAAAGGTGAGGACAAAGGCAAGCAGTGGCAAGGGAAATTCAGGGAACTGGTAAGTGACAGTGAGAAAATCCTTTATCAAATTGTAGGCTGAAGTCACCAGAGACCAGGATTTCAACAACTGGCTTTTTGTAAAACCAAGCAAAAAGCAGACCTGAAAAGAAAATACAGTATCTGAGCAACAGTAAGTAAGGTCTAATGGTGTCCACAGACAAATAACGTGCGCAAAAGCATGTATTTCCTTTCAGAACAATAAAATCCAAACATATCAGAGATTACTAATAGAGATAGCAATCTGTATGAAATGTTGACATGTGTAAAATATCCTTCAATAGAAAATAAGTGCAGCTTGAAAACTATAATGTTCCAAACCTGAAAACATATGAAATAAGTAAAGACACAGGCACAATTCTTAATTTTGAGGAGAAAAGTGGTACTGAATAGAGAAAAAGGTAATCAGTCAAAGCAATCAAGGAAAGCATCAGAGCAGGAAATTATCAGGTTATGCTTTGGAGCCAGTGAGTAAAAACCAGCTAATATCAGAAATAAGCTTAGCTTGAATGACCAATATAGTAACTCTGCTGATATAGATGACTTAAATTGCGACATATTTGTGACCGTTTCTCACTGTATAGCAGTGAAAGCTGTTGTTTACTGCCTTAATAGGCTAAACCAATGTAATTTTGTGTCAAATTACTACACTAGGTAGAGTCTTATTGTCATGAAATTGGTGGAAAAGCTGTGAGAGAAGGTTTAAATTTCTGAAAGTTAGCACTAAATTTCAGAGAAACATCCCAGTCTGGGCTATGTCCCAGGTAATAAAGTAGCAAAAAATTGTCTCTGAAGGAGGGGCAAATATAAACAACAGTTCAGTCATTACATTGTAATAGGGTTTGGATGGAGGGATAAATTACAAAACAAAGAGTTTATTTGCATGTATGTATGCATAGTCAACATACATTCAAAAGTCAACTTTATAGTAAACTTACATTCAAAAAGTAATCTGCATATTCAGTCCTAGCTTGATATATTACCACTCAGCATATATGAAAAAGCACTTGCACATTCAAGACGATGAACATGTTGCAAATTCTCTTTTCAAATTTAGAAATTCAGCATAGGACTGCTCTTGCACATTTTAAGCTCCCAGTTAATCTCAAAATAAATGTACCTATATATATGGTGTAAAACACATATGAAGATGGCAGTAGTTTTTTTTGGATTCCAAATACTAAAAATGCCAAATGTTTAAATATGCTGGCAGAATACCTTATTGTAGTGGTGCTTATCAATTATGGTGCTTAGAAATCAATTTAAAATAACATTTCAGGACAAGCTTTCTTGAACAAGATTGAGATAGCTGTTCCACAAATCAACAATTTCAGTGCTGCTCTCTCCACTGTTGTCTCACTTAAGGAAGTGTTGCTGAACACACACTTTCCCTAAGAGAGACTGTGAAGATAGTGCTGCCACGCTCCTTTCTAAAGCAGCCTGTATGGTTGCAACTCTGCCAGAAACAAATAAACAGCAAGGTGATTACAGGAATGAACATGAATGGCTACTGCAACCTATTTAATATCTTATTACATTTTATTAAATTGAGAGCCACCAATAAAAGCAGTAACAACAACCACGTGCATGTACTTCCTTACTTAAAATACCGATGTATGCTGTGATCTCTAGTTTCTGTATGATGCCATCATGCAAGAAAAAGTTTTCTGCATCATGAAGTATTTTATCTCTTGATATGCTCAATCTCTTCTAATAGAATTCAATATATATGTATGTCTTTTTACAGTTCACCTGCTACACAGGATCACACAGGAAATTATCCCCACATATGTTTGTCAAAATATAACCAATGGCCAGAAAAGGCAAATATCTTATTGTAAGTATGTAGTTAGACTGTAAGTAGTACCATAGGCCAAGACTACCTTAGATAAATTTTGGAACAGTTGTAAGTGCTCCATTCAGGCATTTTTATAGAGGCATTTAATTACAATGCCATATCTATCTTGTCATAACGCTGAACAAGCACTCAGATTGGTCAGATACCTCCATTTAGCTTCTTCTGAAAAATACAACTGAAAACTTAGTATGCATTGGCATGGAGGAATTTCAAAAATAACTTTATTTACTGTTAATGGCATGCTGCACATTTCAGCACAGTCAGCACAATTTCAGAACTGGAACTAGAAAGTAGTTAAATGCCTCAAAGCATACAATATGGGACAAACAGTGGGTTTGATTATCTGCATCTGTCCCATCCTCTCCAGTGAAGGATTCAGAAATTTATGCAATTTATAGATATAGAATTTGTGCACAATAATTTATACACATATTGTTGATTTGACACAATACTTCTAGCCTTATAGAAAAGCTAAGATGTTAATTGTGTATCACTTTGTCATGGTTTGACACTGGCACAATGCCTGTGCCCCCATGAAAATACCCTCTCCCTGGTTTCTGCTGTAAGATGTGTCCAGGAATAAGCAAAGCAGGCTCTCACTTAGAAATAAAGAAGACTTTATTAACCAAACTACAAGAAAATAACCAAACTACAAGAGAAGGAAAAAAAAAAATACCACAAGGAAAATGAAAACTTCATAAATACCTTTCCTCCTCCCCAACTCTCCAATACAATACATTCCCCAAATCAACAACTCTTAGTCCGGCACCACCCTTCAAACAATCAATCCTCAGTTCATCAAGAGGAGAAGGAGTCCTTCTTGTGCCATGGGCTTCCTGTCACACGTGGCACTACCCTGAGATCATTTGCCATCGTGACATCTTCCTTCCATGCCCAGTGCTCTCACCACTGCACATGGACCAGAGCTGCTTCTAGGGTTCCTCTTTCAAGGATGCCTTGTCTCACTCCAAAAAAGGCATAGTTTCAACTTCGGGACTCCTGTCCCCCCCACATTTTTTGCACCCCCTGGGGCCAAGGGGAACCCACACCGAACCCTCCTGGTTCTGAGGCCTTGCCTCCCCCTGGAAGCAGTCTCTGTATCACAAGGAGACAGCCCATGGCTATACAAGAAAGAGTCCAGCAAAAAATGCCACTCCATCTTCTCCATTCCTCCAACATCTCTCTCTCTGGCCCAGACCTTCATCACTTGCCCATTTCCTTCTTCATCCTCTTTTCTTATCTCTCCTCTAGGAAGGGTTAATGTTCTGTAAAGTTCTCATTGTCCACAAAGGGGTTAAAAGCTCCCACAAGTGATGGCTGGACACATCACTGCCTCCTTCCCCCCCCTTTCCTCCTTCTCAGCCGTGTTGCCTGCTGCTGCACATGTTTATCAAGTTTCAAGGTAACTCCCAGGCATGGCTCTGTCTCTCTCTCTCTCTCTCTCTCAGTCTCCCAGAAGGGGGGAGGGGGAATATGTCTCAGTAGTTCTTCGATGCTTCCACCCTTGGGCCCTCAGGGTCAGGCCCACTTCTCCCAGGCCCAGTGGCTTTCCCGTCCCCCGCCCAGCAGTGGAGAGCTGGGCAGGGGAGGTGTCACCGGCTGCCTTCGCCAGAAATCCAAAGAGAACCTGCCATGGGGGAGCCCTGCTTTTAATCCTGCGTTCTCAGAGGTGGATCCAATGTCCCAATGGCCAAACCAGGTGCCAATATTAAAATCTGAGCAGCCATTGGCCTGACCACAGCGTCCCAGAAATCCCATTTCCTGTCAAACCACCACACACTTGACTTCAAAGTAAAATACCTCAATAAAGACTTGCAAACCCAAATCAGAAGCCATCCAACATCTCAATAATGAAGAAACGAACATGAAGCTAGCATGTAATTTTTGGTGCTGAGAAGTTTATAAAGAGCTTCATAATCCAGATCTCTGGGAGCACTTTGTAAACAAGAGAAATGATACCTGTGTCTATATGATCGCTGGGAGCAAACACATCAAACAATCTGGGCAGCTGAGTAATGTCTGAAATACCATGATTGCCAAAAATTAAAATGAAAGTAATAAGATTTGGTCATGTTATGTTCTACCTGGCTTCTATTTTTCTTACCTTGAAGGTTGTTGGACTGGTAGGAAAAATTGTCCTCTGCATAAAAAGTGGAGATAGAGATGAAGTAAATTGGCCCAAATTCCCAGTACTCCTGAGATAAAAAGAACAGAAAAACCAAAATGAATGGAAGTAATTAGAGAGTCACATCTTTAATTTAGTACTGGTTCATGGTGTGCTGTTTTAAGGTCTTAGATCTCCAGCTGCTTGTCAGAGACTCAGTCACAGAATAAGAGAAGCAACTTCCATTTTCTATCATTCTCTCTTCTTTTAAATGTGGAAATCTGGCAGCTGTGACCATCTATAATTTTTGTCCTAGGGCTTCCTTTTTTCCCCCAAAGTGAATTCCTAAGGAAGACCTGGTGTTTTGGGATTCTGAGATTTGTTCTCTTCCTCCTTAGATATAGGGTTCTAGCTTTGCTCACCTGTAGGTGACAGTTAAGCTCATAAGGTCTCAGGCTTTCAGTAGTGAAAGAGGTAGTGACTATTTTTTGTGTGGGGTTAGAGATCAATTTTAAAAGTTCAACCAATATGTTCAGGTAGCAGTTTGGCTTGTAAAGCCTTTGGTAGAAGTTCTGATCATGGCAGCTGGGTAGAAAAAGATCTGTATTACTAATTGCATGCAGCACATATTGGGCTTATTTGAGGAGCAGTGTGCAATCTGATGTATGCTCACTAACCTGTTCCACTACTTCAATAACATCTTAATCCTCACATTAGTCCCAGAAAAAAGTCACTGCTTTCTAAAATCAAAGTTGATAACAGTAAAGATCGATTTCTTTGCTTTTATTAAATAAGTTAACACATAATGGGAATTAAAATGGGAATCAGCTTCTTATCTAAGGTTGTGATGCAAGATGTGGCTGGGGGTGTGTATTCCATTGCCATCTGTTAGAACCAGGTGGGGCAGTTATCTTCTGTGAGTAGGTCAGCGGTTAAAGCCAGGTGGGGTGGTTTTCTTTATCTCTTCCATGACCCATCCTCTCTCCGAGGAGATATCTGCTCGGAGAGGCCATTGAGTCTCACTGCATGACTGATAAAATGACATAATCCCATTGGGAGATGCTCCACCCGGGGTGGGGGGAGCCAAGCATTCCTACCTGGATATAATCTGAGATTTGGAATACCACAGGAAGCCTTTTCCCACTGAATTACAGAGGAAGACCAGGCTCATCTGCACCATGACTGAACCTTCAGAGAAAAACTACACCCTTCTACAGGCTCACTGCTTCAACAGAACCACATCTGTCGCTCCAAAAAGACTGTGGCCACCATTTAATTGGATTGCTACCAACATCTTGACCAACAGGGTGTCAGTTTGTATTCTAACTCTGTCAGTGTTGTTTTCTATTACTGCATTTTTATTTTTATTTTCCTAATAAAGAACTGTTATTCCTGCTCCCATGTCTTTGCCTAAAAGCCCCTTAATTTCAAAATGACAATAATTCAGAGGGAGGAGGTTTACATTTCCATTTCAAGAGAGGCTCCTGCCTTCCTTAGTAGACACTCGTCTTTTCAAACCAAGACACTTCTCCATGAGAAAATACCTGTATTAAAGATTTTGTCTAAAGGATTTAATGAAGTTGTTTTAGTAGGTATTCTTTCAGAGAGGAGGGAAGAGTTTACCGTGGGTGAAAGATCTTTGTAGTAAGAAAATTTCATCATATACTTTATTAATAATGAAGGCTTTCAGAAATTCCAGCAGATTACATAAGGTTAGTCTCTATAGGAAAGAGGTTCCTTTCTAACACAGTGAGTCATGTGTGCACACTTACCTACTAACTCAGTATTTTTTGATCCATGTTTCATCACAGCCCAAATTTTGAACAAGGATTTTTAAAGCCACTCTTAAAGTAAGCTGCATCAAATTATTTAGACTATTTTCCAAACTGCTTTAAGAAATTCATAGGCCATCCCAAAATTTGGGCACCACCCCCACCCACCTCATTAGATGGAGAAGAAATTTTGTGGGGGAAAACGTGTTAAAAAGTGCCAGAAAAATCTGCCTGCAAAGACTGGTCTCCAATAATTAGCAAGTAATAAGAAAGAAATCATCACATATGTAAAAATGGCAAACTGAGTCATGCCTCAGCAATATGCTTTTTCGCTATGATTGAGCATGCCAGTTCATTTTCAAAGCAGTAATTTGAATGGTGTAAAGGGAGACCCATTTATTTGCTTCCTTCCCCCTCCACCCTCCTCCAGCAAAAGACAGAGCATTAGTTAAAAAAACAAATGAAGGAAAATTCCCCAAAGAACCTTAGCAAGGAACAAGAAAAACATCCATTGTAAACAGCGGGTGGGTCTTCTGACAGGCTTTGTTTGCAAATGATAACAATTACAGGTAATTTTTCATTTCAATTGGAAGAACAGGTATTAAAAAAAAGGAGAGCAAGAGAAACAGAGAGCGAGTGAGATTTCCCAAGTGCCTTATTCCCTCCCAGGTCTACAACCTAACAGGAGTGTAGAGAGCTCGGTAGTTTCTTCTTATTCCATTAAGTGAGATCTAATTGTGTCTCTTCTGTCTGTTGGCAGATGCGGTTTCTACATAACAACAGCCCAGAGACAGAGCTGCCTGATTAATGCCTCCAGCTGTCATATGCCCCATTATCTGTGCATTTGCATAACTTAATGGTTTAGGACAGGGGAGAGAGGATGCTTAATTTAATGTTTAGCAGGCCCTTGATAGCTGAATAATTTAAGAACTGTCAAGGGAGGTCAGTCCTACAGCGATTCAGCAAGACAGCCGTGATTTCTGAATATCATTAAAATCCTTACTTAGGATAATTTGAGGAAAAAAAAAAAAAGAAGGGGAGCATGGAAAAACAACAATGCCTGAAAGGAGGCCCTGCTTTTTTCTGTTAACTATTCCTGCCCTGAAGATCAGCAGAAAGACTTGTGGAAAAAACCCACATCAATAAATAGCATGGACAAGAAAGAAAGGAGTTAACCCTGTGCAAGCTCTCTCTCCCCCTCTCTCCCCCCACCTCTCCTCCCTCCCTTTCTTTCCCCATCCCCCAGTCTTCTCATAACTGAAGGGTGGAAATACAGAATTTTCTTAAACTCATCTAAAAGCCCAACATGCTTTGAACATGAAACGCTCTTGGTTTCGCTAGATGCTAATGAATATTATTAAGCTAATCTTCCATTTGTTTTCTAATTATGTGTCAGAAAGCACTTGCAGTGGCAGCTGAGGCAGCTGCCAGGGTGCATTTATTTATCTTCCAATCCTGTGTCTACTGACCGCCTATAGCACACAGTGATTAGGATCAAATAAAAAGAGATTAAAAAATCAGATTTTTTTGCAGCTTGATTACTGTTCTTTTCCAAGTTCATTAAGTTCTGCATGACATTTGACTCTATTTTAAGAACTGATAAAATGGAGTTATTTAGGCTTCCCTGTGAGGTATTCTGTCGTAATGCAAAAATGAATGAAAGAACTAATTTGCGGCTGGACTGATCCACTGTATTGGCTCCGGCTGAGACGAAGCTAATTTTCCCCACAGCAGCCCTTTTAGTGCCATGCTTTGCACGGGTGGTCAGAAAGGTGTTGATAGCACACCAGTGTTTTAGCTACTGCTGAGCAGTGCTGTCACAGCATCACTGCAGGCTTTCCAACATTTCTCCACTCACCAGTGAGGATGGGCAAGATGGTGGGAGAATGCAGCCAAAGCAGCTGACCCAAACTGACCAAAAGGATATTCCACACCATATGGCATCTGCTTGGCAATATAAACTAAGAGAAAGAGAGAAGAGGAGAGCAGGCATTTGTTATTAATACATTTGTCTTTTACTGCTACCACTATGCATCTGGAAGCCTTACTTCCTGGAAAGCAACTGGGCATTGTCTGCTGATGGGAAATAAAGAACAAAACTTTGCTTTTCCTTTGCTTCTGTGCATAATCTTTGGTTTTGCTTTATTAAGTTGCATTTATTTTTACCCACAATATTTTTCTCTGTGTTATTTTTCTCCCCCCTGTTCTATGGAAGACAGAAGTGATCGAGAAGCTTGGTGGACAATTGACATCCATCCATCCATCCATCCATCCATCCATCCATCCATCCATCCATCCATCCATCCATCCATCCATCCCCTATCTATTTGGTTGCCAAGACAAGGACTTGCTCAATGAGTCATGGAATCATAGAACCTTAGAAAAATAGAATGGCTTGGGTTAGAAGGGACTTTAAAGACCATCTAGTTCCATTCTCCCTGACATGAACAGGGAGTCCTCCCAATAGACCATGTGGCTTAGTGCTCAGTCTGGCCTTGAACACTCACAGGGATGGGGCATCCACAACTTCTTGGGGAAACCTGCTCCGGTGCCTCACTACCCTCACAGTGAAAAAGTTTTTCCTAATATCTGATCTGAACCTACCAACTTTCAGTTTGAAGCCATCACTCCTTATCCTGTCGCTACATGCTCTTGTAAAGAGTCTCTCTTCATGTTTCCTGCATCTCCCTTCATGTACTGGAAAGCTGCAACTATGTCACCCCAAAGTCTTCTCTTCTCCAGGATGAACAGTCCTAATTCTCTCAGCCTTTCTTCACAGGAAAAGTATTTAGCTCCTCTAATTCTTTTTGTGGCACTTCTCTGGACTCTCTCCATCAGTTCCATGTCCTTCCTGTGCTGGGACTCCAGAGCTGATGCAGCCCTGCAGGTGGGCTCTCAGCAGAGCAGAGCAGAGGGGCAGAATCCCCTCCCTGGCCCTGCTGCCCACGCTGCTCTGGATGCAGCCCAGGACACGTTTGGCTCTCTGGGCTGGGAGTGCCCATGGCTGGGTCATGTCCAGCCTCTCATCCCCCAGCACCCCCAAATCCTTCTCCCCCGGGCTGCTCTGCATCTGTTCATCCCCCAGCCTGTGTTAGAACCAGGGGTTGGTCCAACCCAGGTGCTGCACATCGCACTTGGTCTTGTTAAACCTCATGAGGTTGCCATGGATCCACTTCTTGATCCTCTCCAGGTCCCTCTGGATGGCATTTGTATTTCAGGCAACATCAGCACTTGGCTTGGTGTCACCAGCAAATTTGCTGAGGGTGTACTAGATACCTTCATCTACATCATTAATGAAGACTTTAAATAACACTGGTGCTGATGCTGTTTTGGTTTGCCCTTTTTCCTTTTATATGTATTGTTTTCTGTATTCTTCACACATATATTTGTAGGTCTGTAGCCTATTGTATTAGTGTTTTTCTCAGTAATTTTCCATGGCTTTTTCCTAGCCAGAAAGACAAAACAAATTCCAGAGCTCCAAGACCTGGGAGATACAAAACCCCTATCCTATCTCTCCTGTCTTCCTGGGACCAAGGCTGAGAACAACTCTTCAAGAAACATCTTCATTAACAAAGTAGAGCTAGCATCAAGGTGGGGGGCTCCAGAGAAGGAGCTTGACCTGGGGGGAAATTCCATCATCATTTGTCCCCCTAACTTGTGCTTTTTTGTCAATTATGCTAATTTGCTAAACATATAAAAACTGTATTCACCTTATGTGGGTGGGCTTCTGTGGACACTTTTCCATAACTGCCCCTCAAGACCTTCAATAAAGATCCACTTTTATATTAGCTCCCATATTAAAATTATCTTGAGTTTCATTTCTAGGTTGGAAAAGGCAGCAGCATCAGCATGGACCCATGAGGGACATCACTTGGGTGGAGATAGAGATGAAGTATATAACTGATCGTTATTTACCGTGGGAGGGACTTCACTCCAGGAGAAGGATGCTCTGCTGTTTCTGTTGAATACACTGCATTTGTCCAGCCCTGCCATCTCCTCACACCAAACAGAGCTCTGTCCTTCCTGAGATCTGGGACTTGGAAGTCAATAGATTAAGGATTTAAACAACTTCAAAACACAAGGATTAATGATTCTGTTAAAAGCACTATTTGGTAGATTCAGTGTAACTTAGTGGAATGACATGATTTACATGATTTACATTTCCTGGATGAGATGAGTCTGCTTTTCTGCCTGTGGTAAGCAAGCTGACTTTCTAGCCAGCACTTTGGCCCTAAGCACTTGTTTTTGCATATGTTTCAGGACAACCACATATTTTCTGGCTTGTCTGTTCTGCTTTGCCCAGTTCACTTCATCTGGCCCTAACAGAAACCCCCGTGGGCTTTCCTTGGGTTGATTGTGTGGATCCTTCTTGCAACTGGCTTTTTGGCAGAATGTGCCTTGCTTTAGCTAGTAAATTCTATAAAATATATGAACAGCTTATTTGATTTCTGATTTAATTCCCATGGTGTATAGGCAATTGCAAATGTGCTGATGATAAAGAAAGAATCTGTAAAACTACCACAACCTCTCGTCAGTGTGTTTGCCCATACAGTCCATATGCATCTCTATTCACAAAGCCATGCACATATAACTGGGTGAGTTATCTTAATTTTCCCCCTCCACGTTCTTAAATCAACAGCTCAGAGCACCATCTGACATTGGAGCACCTGGTGTTTCTCTGAGATTTAGAAAAAGGTGTAGGGAAAATTGATTTGGAGGGTTGCATTGAGTTGGAGGAGAGCAATTGCTATGGCTGGCTGGCTGGCAGCTGCCCAGGATTTTATAAGGGGTTGAATATCTCCTATCTTTGTGCTGTTGAAGTTTCCTTCTATGCCATTTTTGTCTTGACATTTTATAAATATGGAAAAGCAACAATTGTCAGCTGAATTAATTATTCAGCTGGTTCAGTCTATAGATTACAACCAGTGTCTTCACCAAGCAGTTACACTTGACAATGACATTTGGTGGGGTGGGGTAGTTAGAGCTGTAACAGCATGGAAAGGAGAAAGAAATCTGCTCCTCTGTTTAGTGGGCTGTTTTGTCTTTTTTATGATCTTACATCAAAGTATGCAATACTTAGCAGAACAGGATGAATAGCATGTTTGTTGGGTGTTGTGCAGTGACTTTTATACACTGAACCGATCCATGGTAGAAAAGTCATGGATAGCTGTGGTTTGTACTATGGATAAAAAGAGAGATGATGCTGGCTTTTTTATTGCTTTGTTTAGCTACATTACTGTTTCTTTGTCCCAGAAAGCAAGATTTTTTTTTTTATTCACTGATACTTTTAACGTTTGATTATCTTTCCAGTTGCTTTGTTTTAGAATGTGAAATTGAGAAACAAACCTGCATTGTAGGGCTCAGATTCTGAGAGGTAAATTTCCATAAGGTTCATTTTTGGCCACTGCCTTTTTGTAGCTTCCTAGCAGAGAATTGATTTGAAGCAGTGTGAAACTGAAGTACAAACTGGGATCTTTCATTTGGTGGAAAATTGTAGTTCCAGGTTAGACAACTCGCTTTTAAACATGAAGTCCTGCTCTGTTGGCCTTATAGTTTTTTGCTCTTTTTTTTTCAGAGAAATATATAATATTATTGCTGGAAACCCCCAGTGACAAGGTTGTCCATTTGTAGGCTTCTGCTAACAGAACAAGAATAAGAAAAAAATGGGAAGGCAAAAAAATTCCTTATGCTCACTAACATAAATCATCACAGTAGTTCAAATCAGCACATATGGTATGGTAACATTGCCCATTGCTTTGAGACCCTCTAATGGAAGACCATATGGGCTTCTGCTGCATCAAAACACAATAGGCCTGTGTTTAGGACTCCACAGTGACCTGGATTCAGAACTTCCTTGCTTTTATTGGTTTGTGCGTCTGCATGAACATTTTTTCCTCCAACACAGTGGGTTTTTTTCTTTTTTTTCGGGTTCCTTTGTTCAGTGACAGATTCCAATGGGTTGAGCAATACAATGCTCTGCCTGTGGATTTTGCATTTCACATGATTGTCTTTGCACATTTTGTGATATTTACAGATTTCAGAAATAGTAACAGAATATTACAACTGGATCAGAATAAATTGATGGAGAGAAAAAGTATTTTATTTTTTTCTGGTTCATCTCTTTAGAATGACAGATTTTTTTTTTTAATAATGGAAATTAGGGTCTCATCCTGAGAATTTCCAATAGTTCATGGTCACTGTCCTGCAAATGTTACTCTGTCCTGTGGGTATTCTGAAAGGGCTGAAACACAAAATATTGTTAAAACTGTGGTATCAGGGTCTTATAAATTCATTTATCTAAAGACTTACACACCATTACTGAAATAGGCATAAAAAATACCCATAAATCTAAACACTTCCAGCACACTGATGCTTGTTGGCTATAGGTACAACATAGGTCCTTGCTTTTGCCACATTCACTGATCCATAAAAAAAATCAATCACAATCCCCCCCTCCTACCTACCACCTCCCCTGGGAAAATATGAAATCTTCTATGGATCCCACACTGTTTTCATTCAAAATATTCTCTTTCTTTTCACTCATGTATTTTGGCCAGTCATTTTGCTGCCCCACCTTGGCAGCCTTCAGGATCCCTAAAATCCATTTGACTTACATCCCATCAAGTGGCTATGGGTCTTTAGTTTGGTGCTCAGGTGGAATGGGATAGACGAGATCCTGTTTTCAGCTCCCTTCTCAGAACAGAGCAGACAGCTGGTGGCCTTTCTGGGACCATACTATGGTGTGCAGGGGACAAGGGTCTTTGTATAACAATATTCTTCCTTCTCTTTCTCTTAAATTATCTGTTATGCATGGATCAAGGCTTAGTCTAATCAGTTTTTTAGAAGTATGACAAAAATATAGTCACCAAGGGCTATGCATTCACCAAGGACTGTCCAAGCCCAGTGTAAGACAGAGGACAGCAGATGGACATGGAGGACAGATGGGGACATGGTTATTAACACAATGATAAAGAGTGGTTGGCTGGAGAATGGTTTCCCTTTCTGTTCCCAAAGTGGACAGGTTTTCCCCTGGCAGCTGAGGCTAGCTGGTGGGAATGAGAACAGTCAGAGGAGTGCAGATGTCTTCACATTGGTGAGCAGGGAAATAGGGCATAAAACTCCCTTCAAGTAATAGCTCTTCTGCATCCAGGATGGGTTAAAATTGATTTTGCAGACAGGGGTTTTGAGAACCACAAGGTTCAAATGGCAGTGGATGTATATGGAAGCAAAAGGGGCTGAAATTAATTGTGAAAGGGCTCAAACCAGGGTAGAGGGTGCATGGGTGGACTGAGCAAGGAAAGTCTGGTATAACTTGCTAATTATATAAGCATATTTCTGCCAGTTTCCTATAAGAAATATTGCTGAGCAAGAACACAAGTTTAGCAATCTCCCAAAATTAGATTAGATTAAATTACCATAATTTCAGCATCAGGTAACTGCTTATTTTGTAACTGCTTCTTCTGTAAGTATTCTTGCCTTGATGGTCAGGCTGTGTGAGTTCAAATTGAATTGTATCGCTTGACATTACTTTACAGTATAATATGTAGCAAGTTGTCGCATTCCACTGTGAGGAACCACAAGAAGTTCTTTTAAAAATAGATGGTCAGGAACGAAATTAAGCCAAACGAGGCAAACATTGTGTCTGAGAACCGTTTATTGGTAACAAACAAACAAACAAAAACAAACAACCCCACGAAAAACCCCAAACCCAAACAAAGAAATAAACAAAAAGAAAACGGAGTTACCCTACTTAAGAGGGCTAGAGAAGACAGAGCAAGAGGAATTAAAATGGGAAAGAAGCGGGGCTGTAGAGAGAGAAGGCGAGAGGAGCAGAGGGACAGAGGGCGTTAGCCCCGGAGGCGCGGGCCATGTCCCCGCTGAGGCGGCGCTGTGCAGCTGCCGGCCTGGGCACGGCCCCTGCGGGCGGGACACGAGGGGAGGGGATCGGGCAGGAGCCCGGGCAGGGCGGCGGGACACGAGGGGAGGGGATCGGGCAGGAAGGAGCCCGGGCAGGGCGGCGGGACACGAGGGGAGGGGATCGGGCAGGGTCGCGGCCAGGAGCGGCCTGGTCAGGCTCGGAGGCGGCAGGGCCGGACGCAGGGTCAGGCCGCTGGGACGAAGCGGGCCGGGCCTGGCCAGGGACTCAGGGAAGCAGCACAGACGCGAGGGCCAGCGAGGCAGGACTCCAAAAGCGAGTTCGAAAAGCCCTCCCAAGAGAGTCGAAAGGCAAGGGACAGAACAGCCCCCGGAGCTTGGGGTGCGGTTCCTTTCCATGCGCCCCGCTCCTCCCCAGGGCCGCCTGCGGACAGGAGAGCACGGCCCAGGCCGGTGTGCCAGCGCAGCCCGCGGGCGGAGACCTCCTGCCGCCCGGCGGGAGAGCGTCCCTGGGTACAGAGCCTTCGGGGTTCCCTTGCTGACTGCCTGTCCCCCGTGGGACATGAAATGGTGCCAGGCAAAGGCACCCCCAGAGACAAGGCTTTCCTCCTTCTTCTCCCGGCCGTCTCCGGGACGTGGCACACGTGCAACCCGTCCCCCGCAGACAGTCCGGGTTGAGACAAATAAATTGGCTCCTCACACATGTTAAGTAGCCAGCATAGCCCTGAGCTCTTGGTTATAGTTAGGTAAATAAAAGGTAGAGAAAAGTATTTTTGGTAAATAATTGCTCCATTTATTTCCTCAATTTCACTTCTTAAAACTTTTAATTTTTAAAATTTTATTTATTTATTTTTAACTCCTTTTAGGACTTCTTTATTCAGTGCTGTGCCACACCTGTCAAGGTCCTCTATTCCTGTCTATTTTTAGGTTTTGGACTAATTCAAGTAAGTTTCATAGCTATGTGTAGTTCGTGATTTTGAAACATGGGGCTGAGAGTTCTGTGAAAGCTGTCAGAATGAGTAGTAATTGCTGATATTGATCTGTTCAGGAACAGAAAGGAACAGGGAATCTGCTTGTTTCTCTTCTATCCTTCTGAACCAGGTTTTCCTTCAAATCTCAAAATTAGATTTTTTTTTAGGGAAAAGCTCCAGTCAGCATTTGCTCTTCTAAATCAATTTCAAAACATAAGTCCTGTGATAAATGGTCTCCTGTGTATAGATTCAAAACCATTTTTTGATTCTTTTTCTGTCACACAGAAAACATGAGAAACCTCACATTCATTTTCTTCTACTCACCCATGTAGTGGAAGACAATGCAAACATTCTTCAGCTGCATTAGATATTATCTAGATTAAATTTAAAAATAAAATACCCTTTCCCCTCTGTTTCCAGAGGTTATTATGATGACAAATGAATCATCTGAGCTCTGCATTCTTCAACTCATCATAGCATATATCTTCTGATGTAGCTGTCCATTCCATTCAAAGCATGCTTTTTGAAAGGACTCTAGGTATGTTGCAGATTTAGTTGTCTGAAAAATCCCTTAGCCTTTTTCTTAACTAGCCACATACGAATTAAAAGTGAGAAAGACTGCAGGTGTCCCAGAGAGGTGGCCATTAGGTGGAAGAACCTCAGTGCCCTGAACTGAAATCTGAGGAGGCTCAGAGAGAGCTCTTGTCAGAGTGTCATGGATTCCCTGTGACCTGGGGAAATCACTTACACTCCCTCTGCTCAAGGCTCCTTATTTGCAAAAGAAGAATTTCTCTTTGCTCTAAGGATCCTGTACCACTAATGACAGTGAGTGCTCAGCATCTGAGCTGATGAAAGTCAGTCATATATATCCTGGTAGACTTTAGCCTGTCTTGTGCCTTTTAGGGTACAATGTGCAAAGAATGCAACTTTCCTCTACCACCCACTGTACTACATATAATTTACAGATCTAAGTAAGTATCCAGAGAATTATATTTTGTGATGGGACTGACAGTTATGAAGAACAGAGGTGGTAAAATGTAGTCTTTCAAGAGATAGAACAATCCAGATCAAAGCTCTTGATATTTGAAAACTATCCATGAGCTCAGAAGAGAAGCTAGTTGCAATCTCCTGCTACCTCAACTGTGTCCTGGGCTGCCCTGCAGTCTGGTATTTCGTACGTATTCAACTGCTCTTTTTCTTTTGTTAGCACCTTCTGTAGCTGGCGTAGAATGAAAGAACATCTATTTAGAAAAGGTTGTTTTCCTTCTGAGGTTTTCATGATAAATTCACAGATTACAGCAAATTTTCTTCTCTCACCAAGATGAAATTTTACTTTTAAATGGACTCTAATGTTAAAAACTTCATAAACACTGGCAGTGTAACAATAGTGATTTATTGCTCAGCCATCAAAATGAAGAACATATGTCCAAAATAATTTTTCTAAGGAGCTCTACCAGAAATCTCTTAAAAATGTTACACAAAACTGATGCTGGGAAGACTGGGCTAAAATAAAGGCTGGCCAGCTCAGCCTGAGGTGGAAGTATCACTGGTCAAATCACTGTTTCTCTGTCTTTAGTTTTATGGATTAAAGCCCATCAGGAATACAATTCTGTCTTAAATCTTCTGGTCTGTTTCATAAGTAATAGATTTTAAGTTCCCAATGATCAGAATAATTAAACGTATTAAAATTTAACTCAACATTTAATACCTAATTTTATTACTGAATTCAGATTTTGTTTTGAGTAGCACGTGTGGAAATCTAAGACAATGGAAATAGAAATCAAGAAAATCCATCTAAAGGTTCTGTGAAGTGACTCCATTTCTCCGTTCTGGTCAACAACCTATGAGAAGATGCCTTAAAAGAAAAAAAGGCATCTTTACACAAATACATATTGTAATGAAACACTATGAGCTGTGAGGGGTTCAAGTACTTGTTTTTACTGACCACGTACAAAGTTAGTTACATACGTGCATTCCAGTGCTGGCAGCTTCTGTTAACTTTTAATAAAGGTGCAAATGATTTCTTCAACAGTGCCTACTTGAACAATATTTCATTTGATATCTATGTGAAATGAGCCAGGAAACACGAGGCAGTTCTGTTCCCCACAATAACAGGGGTGACAGTAAAGAGAATAATTTGCCACAGGATCATGGGATCAGAAGAACATGCAATATGTGAATAAGCATGGATACTGAATATTAAAGTGTCCCTAAAGCTGCTCTTACTTTGCCCAGCTGATATGGAGATGTTGGTAGGCAGCTTGAGAAAGGCTGTGGTTTTGTTTTGTTTTATTTCTTGCCTGAGCAGAGGTTTAAAAAACCCGTGATACATTCTTTATATCACATACTAGACACTGAAGAAAAACTGCTGCTGAATGTCACCTGTAATATTTCAGTGGTATCTGGAGAAGAATGTGGTAGGTGCTAATTGTGCTGGAAACCTGGTGATCTATTTTCACTGTGAGTACTAGCTTATAATTTGTGCCCATACTGATTTTTTGAAACACGGTTCAATAAAAATTAAATTGTTGCCCTGTCACCTCTTTCAACACAATGCTCTGTCAGCTATTGAAGTTTGGCCTCACTTTGCAGATGTTAAAAAGCATTAGTGCAGGCAGAGCTATTTTGTTCACTTGAAGAAATTATCCCTCCATTTACCTTGCCCTCAAATTCAGGTCTGTGAATGCATTTCTGACAGAGATAGAAGAATTCTTGGCTTATGCTAGCAAGTCTGAGTGAAAAGTTCTGTGTTTAAGAAATCAAGTCCAGAAATTAAGGTCTTGCAAGCAATTGTATTAGTATCAAGTCAAGTCTGAGAATGAAGCCAAATTCTTACATTGCAGAGATGATTTACAGTTTCTCCTGATATGTAGCTTTCCAAAGCCCATTCAATAAAAAACATTGCAATTTTACTTATCTGCAGAGTAAGAGGGTCTTGAGAGATTTACATGTAGATCTAACTGTAAGAAAAGGGTCAGAACTGAGAATGCTCCTGGCACAATGTAATATTCTGCTTTTTGGTCTCTGAAACTGTGCTGCTTATTTCAAATTGTATTAATAAAATTGTTTCATGTGGAAGCATGTAGTGACCAAAAAAATATGTGGTAGAATGAGACACAGGGATATACTGGTCCTTTTCTTACTTCTCCCTGGCTGCATGCTTGTAGTCACCACAAGGAAGAGGACACTGGTTTAAACCAGAGTTCACTTCTCAGCTACCTGCATGTGTATCTATTGCAAGGATGAAAAAAGTGGCAATAGTAAATACAGTAGAGTGTAAATATGCCAACTACTAATTAACACTGATAGGTGTTAACTTGCCTCTGTCTCCTTCTAACAGGGCACTGTGCATTTGCCAGCTTTGCTTTTTGTTTGTAAATGACTTTTCTAAACCAAAGCAATTAAAAAACTCCTCCTCACTTTTGTCAGTATAAAAGATACGTGCTGTTATTCACTTTATCAGCCAGTTAAGCAATGCTGTTTCAGAGCCTGATCCAGAGTCCATGGAAAGACTCCTACTGGGTTAAACATATTTAAGATCAATCTCTTAGCAATGGCAGCACTTTAATAAATCACAGTCTTGCAGCCTCTTTGATGAGCTGCATACCTTTGTGCTTCTCTATGGCCTGCTAGTTTTAGGGTTTTTTTTGTTTTTTTAAGGATTTTATTCTACCCAAGCAACCCTGACTTATGTTTTGTACAGCCTCACTGAACCTAAATAGAGTTTTGCAGATTGTAAGTCAGAACAGACTCTTATTCTCTGATGTTGTCTTTTTCTGATCCAGCTTGTCTCTTCCCCTCATCTGCTTTCAAAATTTCATTTCTCTTTTATTTCTGTGTTTCCAGAGCTCTGGCCCCATCACTCAGCTGCTAAATCTCTGTCTCTGTCTATTGGGCTGCCTTCTTTCTCTCAGCTGCCAGATCTTTGCTGGCTCCCAGCAATCTTCTTTCCATCCTCAAGTGCTATAATGTATTTGCTGCCATTTAGTGAGTTAACAAAGATGGGTAAACCCACACTCTTGTTCTGTCTCCCAGCATACCTAGACGGAGAATGTAAGTCAAGCCAAACCAGTGTTTTCTTCAAAGGAATCCTAATAGGCATGCCTTTCAAACTAGATTGGCCCATATCCTCTGACAGTATCTTGACAATATTCCATTGACTTTATCATCTTTACTTTGACTATGACTGAAATTTATACCTTAGTATAAATGGAGCTTGTGTTTCACATAAATCACTAGAAACTAGATGTGTGGCAAATTAAATATCTGATGTCAGATTGCTGCAAGTTCCCAAATTAGTGCTGATTATTATAAAATCTTAGATTTGTGTTTGAAGTGAAATTAAAATTACCATTAGCTAATGGAAATAACTCTGTGCTATATCTTCAGTGACAATCATGAGTTTAATAATATAACAAACCACTGGATGTCTCTACTGTGCCATATCAGTCCAGTTAAAATATATATGTATCAGACACAAAAGCCTACTTACAAAAGAAGCCAGTTTGAACATGGAAATATTTGAAATGATGGGACAGAGATTAGAGATCTCTCACTGGATATACTATGAAATGCAGACATTATGTATATAGTACTGTAAAATTCAACTGATTTTTACAAATAAGGAATTTATTTTTCCTTTTTTAATTTAGGCGGTACCTGTTCTTCAGAGGTATAGAGGTGAATCAGAAGTGATTGTTGATTGCTTTTGTTTCTTTAAATCTGATGAATTGCATTCAGATTTAAACTTTAGTCTTCCTTCTTCAAACATCCTTCTAATGTCTTATTCCCTTGCTGTCCCTCTCCACGGACCAGAGATGATGGAGATAGTATTCTGGAAACTCTAAATGTTACTTAAGTAGCAAAAGGCTACATGGGAACCAAAGCGATTTAAAATAGGAAGGATAAAATCATGAAGACAGGAATACCTAATGGTGTCAAATGTATTACATGGGCTATGTACTTATACATGTAAGGGAAAGGGGATGAACCCTTCGATAGATACCAGCTGGATTTAGTCACCATGGCTACACAAGATTTGTTCTGGCTGTCCCTTCAAGCTGTTTTCCAGTGAGAAGGATTACAGGGCTGTGAGGTTTCTGTGGGGCAGGCACCACATTGCTTCTGAGACAGGCTGGCAGCAGTACGTCCAGACACCCGATGAGAAGGCTACAGGCATTTCTTCATTCAGACACCTGACCAGGTCGAGGAAAGGCTGTGCTTGAAAGTGAGGCTGGTTCTGTTTGCTTGGCATCCTATGCCACTCCCCTGGGGACTGCTTTTATTCTGTATCAGCTTGTGTTAGTTTGCTAAAGGATTCCAAAAGCACTTAGTGAGTAGCATTGTGCAGAGTGGGTGTTCTGTACACCAGATTAAATAGTGACTATATGACCCTAATTGTTCCTTCCAGTCTTGTTTTGATTTGAAGTTAAAAAAATGAAGCGTCAAAATTAACACCACCACCATGCAATTTTCAATTTATCAGAAAACTACCCATCTGTCAGAGTGGTTTAAGTCATTACCAGTGTGAATGCTTTTGCTTATTTGCAGTTCCTCACACAGTCACTTTTACTTCTGAAGATGAATCAGGATGTGAAAAATGTGTGCCTGGTTTGAGAACTGGGAGTTATGACAGTAAAATGCTTCTTTGCCATGCCGGTAATGATGACTCACTGGCATCTCTAGTATAGCTACTGGGTATTCATGCAGAAGAGATGCCATGTGTGATGCTAGAAGGCAGTGGTGGTAAATTATTGTATTGAGCTACCAAAGTAGGAATTTACAGAGTGTTTTCAGATACTAATGAATTATTTGTACCAGGAAAAAGGTAATAAATAGGGGCTAGATACTCTTACCTCAGTCTTAATAATCATGACTGTAGTTGGTACTTTCATTTGGGTGGGGTTTTATGTTTGTATTTTTTATTTTTCAAGTCCATAAAGATGTTGAAACACAAAAAGCAATTATCTGTAATGCCAGTGGATTCAGTTCTACTTCATCCCTAAACTTTGGTCAGAGTAGAGCAGTTGAGTTTTAAAAAGGCTGCTCTGGCCTCCTGTATCTGTAATAAATTCCTGCATAGCAAAGTTTAAATATGCAGCTTCAGGGAACAAAGGAAGTCACTAAAATGCAGATAAATCAACAGCTTTTGTTCAAAGGAACCTTTTCACCTCCTCAATGGCATGGAACTTGCAAGGAAAAAAACAGTATTTTGAATTTTATCCTGCCTTTCATCCAAAGCACTTTGCAAAAGAAAAAAAGATTTAAAAAAAGGAATAAATTAGTTCCCCTCATGATACAGTGTTTGCAAATGTTGATATTTCACTTTGAAGGGGGACTAGGTCAAGACAAAATGAGGAACAATGTTTTCTTGAAAGTCTGACATAGGCAACCTGTACTAAGAGCCAGGAATAGGACCTGCATTATCATGATAAAAGTAGTTTACTGGTATTTGGAAATGAAATCATGCAGAGGACACATCTCTAAAGAATCTAGTCTGAGTCTACTGGTCATGGCAGAGGATGCAAACTCACCAGTTGACTGCCAATGTTTCTGTGTTGATAGTAGAATAAAAGTAGCCATATGTTAACTTCATTGGCAAACATACTCATGGCTTGAGCTAGGTCAGGTCAGTAATTGTGTGGCAATGCCTGATCTCACTGGGGATTTAGTTCTTAGACTATGTCAATTTGAGACCCATAGAATGCTAATAAATGTGTCCCTCTTACCTTGCAGAACCCTTGCAAGGATAACTGGATGGATATTAATGGATTTCAGGTGCTTGGCTGAATCTGCCAAAATAAACATTGCATATGTTTTGCCAAATATCTTGCTTTGTCTAGATCCCAATGTACCTTGACTCATATTGGGATATCAGATGCAAAAATTTACTCATTTTTCCCACCTGTGGCATTTCTCTGATATATATTTCTTAATCTTGAATTTATACATATTTTACCATTTCGGAATAATCAGGTTTGCAATTTCCCTTGGGGAGAATATTTGCTACTTCAGTAAATTTTTAGACACACATTCTGAACATCTTCTGGACTCTGTATCCATTTTACTTTATATATTCTCTAAATAGCTCCATTCATTACTTATGTTTTTCTAGCTTTAGAATATTTGATATCTCATATTATGTCTCCCCACTATGCACTGAGGTGTCACTTAGCCATGCATAATTAGCTCCTATAATTCTGCCTCATTATTCACTTGTGGAACCTTAGTTTTTTGGAGGCTCTAGTAAAAACTCCCAACCTGTTTGTCAACATATTTTGGTCTGCAGACTGTATGCAATGTGCGACATGTGAATATATGAGATTGTACAAGGCAAGGACAAGCCCATTTCAGTTTCCTCATGTGACACCCAAATCTAGCCACTTTCTCCTTTTCAATGCTTTGTATCATACTGAGCTCTACGTTGCCACCTCCTACTTCTTCTCCATTCTCCACAACCAACCCAGAGTATATCTGCCTGGAGAGTATATCTACCACCACCCTACGGAATGTCTCTTTGTTACCTTTCATTAAACTCACTGAACTGTTCACAGTGAATGACTAAAGACACCTTTTTTCCCACCACTCTCTGGTTTCTGAGCTGTTGTCCATCCTGGACAGCTTTAAAGAGCTACTTCCAACCATCCATCCATTTTTTTGTGTGCTTGTGTTGTCTTCAGGTTGTGATGATTCATTTTGTTATTCTACCTATGGAAGTAACATCTCTAGACACCTTAATCCATTAGGATTGGCCTGTCTGTCTAGGAGAACACAGGGCTCTCTCTCCAGCTGTGCTGAGATTTGCTTCTGCTGTCATCAGATCTCTGCTGTGAACCCACAGCATGACTAAGGTGAAAGTGTGAACTGCAGCCTGCACCTCTTCCCTCAATGCCAAGCATGCTCTCTACTGAAGTGTGGTAGTTCCCTGTGCCTCCTGCATTGCCAGGCTTTTGGCATAACCCCCAAGGGCTGGGCCACTCCCCTGAACAGGAAGGCAGGATGCTTCTGCTTAGATTTCTCAGAGACACTGATGATCATGAAAGTCCGATTGCAATTAAAGTGAACTAATGATATTTCCAGAGGATATTGAAGGGAAGAGGGAGCAGAGCTGCCTTTGAGACAGGAGGCTTTAGGAAGACTATGAATTTTACAACTCTTTTACAAGGCTTTTAATGGTTTGCTTCATGTCCTCATTCAAAGAACAGTGTTAGGGCTTCAAAAAGCCCTCTGCAATTCTTGTGCTGGGTGAGTAATGCATGTCACAACATATACCTATAGCAAAGCAAAGGAGTGCGTACCATATGGTTGGACCACAAATAAGAGAGCTAGAACATTTCTTCTTTCACCCTCTACTCTGAATCCTTGCAATAATTAGCTGAAGTAAAATGAATATTAGCTTATGCTTAACTGCCTTTCCAGCATGTTACTCTGCATTGACCCAGTAGTGCTAAACCAATTATTTTTTGAACTTTATGGCTTTAAATAATCCACTGCTTTAAAACTCCCTCTACCCCTCAGCTACTTAACCACAGGCCCGACTGCCCTAAATCCTTTTCTTATACTTTGTAGCTTTTAAAGCAAGCCCCCTCTTTAAGTAGACATAATCCCTTCTCTGTAGAAAACATGAAAGACCTTGAACAAATCAAGATTTCTCCATGGAGAATTCAGCTAATCCTCTGCTTAGCTCCTAACAAGGAAATCCATCTCGCCACCAAGCACCCCATTACTAGAACTAATGCCTGACTTGAATAACAAGCACATTATTGTGCTTTAATTGTAGCACCACTCTGTCACATGGAGAAGTTGGAGAGAAACGTGACTCGGCTCCTCCAGGAAAGACAGGTCACGCTTTTTTGTTGTTGTTCACCTTACTGTGATTTAAAAGCAGATTAAATTAACGATTAATATGAACTGCACATGCTTCAGATTAGATGAAACAGCTGTACTGTAGCTCTCTAGTACACTTTATTATAAGAGAAGTGCTGTTACACTGGATTACTATTCTCCTTTACGTTGTCTTTTGACTGTTGTGAAATTCATATGCCTGGGATTGAAGGGGTATAATCATGCCTTTGGGGAGAGGGAGGCATCAGGCATTTGGTCACAGAAAATTATGTTAGTGTTAAATCAGAGTGAAAGCAAACTAATCCACAGCATGGATGCATGGTCAGCGCTTTTTCCCAGAAAGGCTCTCAGCAGTATCAACTGGCTCCTGCTGCAACAGTAGAAAGGAGACAAAATATTTTGTGGGAAAATAACTGTATGTACCAATAAGAAATAGAAGTTGCCACTCCTGCTCTGGAGTAGCGGGGCTAGCACTGATGTAGCTGCTCACTGGGTACCATCACAAAATAGAAACAGGAAGAGGATACCTGGTACGGATCCTGGCATGATCTTGGGTCTGACCTGATGGGCTACTAGCATGGGGATAGTCATTGGAATTACTCCTTAGGTCCTTGTGGTCCAACAGCCACAGCTAAATCAGAAATGAGCAATAATGTATGGAGCAGACTGTGTGCACCTCACCACGTGCATTTCATGAGCTTGGGGGGCACAAGGCTTCCTCCTCAGCTTGCCCAGTTTTGGGGAGAGGTGTACACTGCATTCCATCAACAGCTATAGAGGGAGATACACAGCCAGGAACCAGTGTGTGAGGCATGAGCCCTGGACAGGAAATGCACCTCCTGACTGATGCACTCATGTAAAGTCACACTACCTCTGATTTAATCTCTTAATCAACTCCATGCCATGGAATTAGTGTGCTGCTTCTGCCAGTGGGAAGCTCCTCTAGATGCCCTGAAGCAGTATAGGACTATAGATAAGTCCCCGTTTTTTCCTGGATTAGGAAGAACAAACTCATTTGGAAGATGTCTGGGGGAACTCCTGAATTAAATAAGGAAATATCTTTGATGCTGTTTTTTTCAGAGCTGAGAGAATTAACCGTGAGAATGGCAACTTTTATCAGGCAATTATTTCTATGCCTGATAAAAGCATGCATGTATTGCTACACAAGAGTGATTGCAACAAGAGAAGAGGAAATGCTGTCTATTCAAATGTGATGAGAAATTAGGATGAAATACCTTTTTCATTTAGGCACTGTTTATCATCTGGTGTGGAGAGAGCATAGGCTGCATGTTTGTTCTCTTGGTATGCTTTTAAAACTAGGATTTTTTCCTTTCTATACAACAAACTTATCTGTGGTTACTGCTGTACTTATGTCTCTAGATATAGAAGCATAACACTGGGAGATGGGTGGGGTGGGGGAGCAGCAGCATTATGTGGATTTAATGTGACATTAGGCAAATACTGAGCAAGATTTTAATTACAGCAGTTATGGCAAATTTTCCTGCTGTTGGAGGTGTCAAAAATCCTCCTATATATAGTAACCTGAATACAACAACCTTATTGCCTGCTCTTCCCATCTCAGGCTGCATGTCAAGTGCAGAGTAGAAGAGTTAAAGAGTTGTAGTTTAAGGGGAGTTCCACTAGATGATGGTATAAATCTTCATAATGAGAAAGATCAAAGTGGTCAGTTTAAACAGGAGTTCAGGAAAAGCAAAATCCCACACAACCAGAGGTAGCAACACCCCCGAGTCTTTCCCCTGCTGCATTATAGTGAGGCTGCAACAATTGCATCTGTCATGAACGCCATCAATGTCCAGCAGCATCCCAGTGGGATGTGGCACCATGCAGGCAAACATAATGGAGGGGTAGATTTACTTGATTTAAAATGAAGTAATAATTTGCTTAATTTATTTTGCAAATTAGACTAGGCTAACATCAATTCATTTTTAAATGATTACTATAAATGAGAGTAATTGTGTAATTATCAGCAAAGTAATTACAGAGCAGAAGAGCCATTTACATGAATCTGAAATAAAAATCAAAGCTGGGTCTTAAATTCCCTCAGCTGACAGATGTCAGGATACTATTGGGGCACAAGTCTTAGTCTGCCTCAGGAGGAGAAAAGATACAGCTCTTTGTACATCTAGGTAGCATTTTCTGTACTTCACTTGGATTGGCAATGGAGGCCTCAATGGGGAGTTCCATGAAAATCTTGTCAGGCAGGAGGAATCAATTAGGCATATGGGAAGGAACATATCATCAAGAAAATCTGCTGGGCAGAACAATCTTTGAAATATATTAGCAATGGAGAAATGCTTGCCTTAGTCTCTTGGGAGGATACTAAAAAATATGCCACTTCTGGATGCCAGAATACTACCTGGATTCTCCACTTTTATCTAGAGGCCAGTGCAGCTCTCCTAGAGTATGACTGCTCCTTGCAGCTTGAGGAATGAAAAATTCCAATTCCATTTTCATTTCCATTTCTCATCACACTGCTTCTGGCTGAGATGGAGTTCATTTTCTTCAGAGCAGCCCAGAAAGTGCTGCTTCTCTGATTTGTGCTGAAAACAAGCCTGGTAACACAATCCTGAGAGCTTCAGCTGCTGGTGAACGGCGCTTGTGCAGTGCCGAGGCTTTCTCTGTTTCTCGTCCACCCTGCGCCTTCCAAATGAGCGGGGTCCGGGCGGGCAAGTGCCTGAGAGGGGACACAGAGGGCAGAGCTGCTCCCAGGGATGAGGAGATGGCCCATGGTGCCCAGCACAGCGGCAGGAGGGCGGCAGGAGGCTCACGGTGCCCGTGCTCCCAAGCCAGGCCCAGCTGTGCTGAGGCCCGGCTTCCTGGGGAGCCCGCTGGGACGTGCACTTGCCCGGGGGAGTGCCCCGCTCTGCTTTGCCTGCGTGTGCAGCTTCTGCTTCACAGCCTAAACTGTCTGTGCCCTCAATCATGAGTCTTCTCCCTTTCCCTGCTTCTCATTCCTACCTGGCAGAAGAGGGCAGTGAGGGAGTGGCTGGGGTGAATTTGGCCGATGGCTGGAGCCAACACACATTGTTCATGTAGAGGGTTTATTACCTTATAGTTAACTAACTACTAGTTACACAATTCCTTTAATTTACAGTGTGAATGTAACCCACAACCAAAACCACAGCGTGGACAAAGAGTAAGTTAGTGACAAAAGAGGGAACAGAACTCAAGAATACTGATCCTGGTATAACCAGTGTGAAGATGATACTTTGTGTTCCTGTAATAGTTCTGCCCTTTAAATCAGTGTATTTCAGGAAGAAGTAAGAAATCCAGAATCTTGAATTCTTGAACTCTCTGCCATACAAATATCTGCTTATATATAAGCTCTTACCAGTTCAAAGATACAACAAAGAATTACATGCTCATCAGATTGTTTCTGAAAACATGACAGTATAATGGATAGTTTAACGATCTTAAGGCAAAATATTGAAAATCAAAGCTGATTTTATGTAGACAACTTTTCCACGCACTTTTTTTCAGAGGAGCTGGAAAAAAAAAAGACCATAGCTAGGAGAGGTTTGACTCTGTGCCACACACCATCTGCTTAGCCTTTCATTGCAGCTCTGGGTACTTTTGAAAATGGTGACCTTGATGATTCTTTTTACTTGCACAGCTTTCTAAAACTGTCTTGTTACTTCCTGCCGGGCTATAACTTCTAAGAATTGAGAGCCAGACAGAATCAGCTGTTATTGTACGTGGAGGTGCTTGTTGTACAGGGCTGATTGGTTATAAATTGGACATTGAGTGCACAGGCCTCCATAAGGCATCTAGGTAATTATGGAGCAATTTGCATCCTTTCACAGATCTGCTCAGGAAAGCTGTGAATCTCTAAGCCCAGCTCAATATGCAAAGGTATGTGTGCAAAAGCTGAACAAGTGCATAAGCAAAATGAAGTGCTATATTTGGGCTCCTCCTCTCTGGAAGCAGTGATTCAAAGCCTCCAAGATGTCATGGCAGTCCGATTCTTTGTACATATGAAAATGATCAGCTGAAGTAGAGGACTGTGGTTTCTGCGTGGAACTGGGTTGAATCATAGGAGTTGCTGTACTGATGCTGTGTTGGATGTTGGCTACCTAGCAGGAGCAACTTGGTTGCTTAAGGATACCATGGGAAGAAGTCACAACTTGGACCTTTCCCCTCTTCCTTCTTTTCCTGACCATTCAATGTAGCCAAAATTCATCTTTGAGAGGATCACCATGAGCCTGGAGTCCCAGACAAATGCTCTGGCTGCTTGCCTTGGAAATCATCTGTCTCACAGCTGCTTTGTCCTCATTAGTGCAAAACTGGATTTCTTTCACACACTGACCTGCTGATAGCTCCTTACTGTCCTTTATTGAACCTAGCAGTAGTGCACTCTATTTTTGTGCTTTATATAATTAAGCCCCAAACTAGCAAGGGAAGTGGCAGCTGCCCCATGTTTAGAGTCAAAACTGTGTGCTGCCAGACCCTGCCAGACTGAGCAGCAGCACATGTCATGTGAGGGCACATGCCAGTGCTTCAGTCAGTGTCAGAGCATGTGGGATGAAGCTGGCTGTAGGCATATAGACAATGGTGTATCTGCTGTAAAGCCTGCATGCCCAGTAAAAACCCATCAGAAAACTGTGGCCAAATGTGGAGCAGTGGCATGAGTTCCTACTGGTTGGCTACCTTATAACATGTGTCTGCAGTATTTCTGATGTGGGGCTAGCCAGACCTTCTCTATTGTCAAACCATGACCTGTGCAGAGGGAGTATTGTTAGCTTGACCTCAATAGCAAAAGCAAAACTAAAAGCTTTTTACACATCTTTTGCCAGCTTATGGGTCTTTATTTTCCCACCGCCCCCAACAATTATCCTTCTAATATTTCCACAGAGTAATGTATGTGGTTTTCTTTTCCCCATTTACTGTAGGATTACAAAATTAGTGCCAGGAGTACACTGTGTATGCAGCTTTAATGGTTAGTAGTTCATAGATTTTTACAAACACAGGCAGCAGTCTAAAGTAAAGAGAGAGGAAATTTCATTACTTGACATCTGAAGTATCCCCTGACTTCAAAGAAGTTTCAGCTGGCCAAGCAGCCTCATTTCAATAAATCAGAAGAAAGGTGTTAGGAAACCTGAGAGTGGAGGAGTTCCCACCAGGGACAGAGCAATAGAGAGCAGGAAAGAAAAGAAATCCATCCTGGTGGAACTGGACTTGAAGTGTCAAGGAGCTGGAGTCCTAAAGGGGCCAGTGAGGACTTCAGATTGAAATATATACAGGATGTTTTTGGCCTTGGCTAACTCTGAAATAATAAAACAAGAGTCAGGCTTGGGAGATAAGAAAATAGCCTTGGAAGCTGTTGAGAATGTTGCTGATGTATTTTTTCCCTATGTATGCATTTATTTATTTATTTTGAGGGTGGAAGTAGAGTCATTCATCAATTGCAAGTCATCCAAGAGAAGGAGGTTTCATTGTGTCTGATTCATGAGAAGACAGCAACTGCCTTCTGGGCAGAAACAAAGTATGTCTGAATGTTTGGCCCCAGGGAATCTGCCAACTTGGCACCAGCCATGCATCACCTATGTTTTGGCAGAAATCTTAGTGGCAGCATGACTTATCCTTGTCCTCCTGGGGATGACTGCCTTCCAGAGCACACATACTGGCAAGGCAAAGAGTGATGCAGAAGAGTGGCAAATGAAAGCTGTCCTCCCTGTCAGAATGCAACAGAAGAATGTTTCTGTGTAGCAGACAGAGGTGTAGCTGAACCCTCTTTCAAACTTTCTTGCTCAATTAAAATATTTAATGCATTGCAGCTGTGCACTATGCAGTTGGTCAGTGTTACTGCTTTCTCTATCCTGCCAGAGATGTTATTTCAGTTTCTCTATGGACCGTTCTAAAAACAATTCTATTTTCTGTTTATGCTATACAACAGATTCACTGTAAAGCATTGAAAATTTTCCCTTGGTAGAGACTCCACAGAAAACTTTACCATGGGACCCTTCCATAAAAAAAACCCAAGTGTCTGAAACGTGTGGTTACAGAAGGCTGCTGGTGGTGGCTCTGATACTGGTAGTCATGATAAGGGAGAAAAAGCTGGTGAAACCACCCTCCGGGTATGTGAAAAACTGAAGACTGTCAAGAAAATTGGAAGTAAACAGGGACATCCACAGCTTTACTATTTTATGGTGCAACAGAAATGCCAGTAACATGTAAGTGCCTGAGAGCAGTAGATTACCTCACTCTTGCAATTTACTCTCAGGTTTGGGGATCCTTGCATGTGCCTTTCCCTGGTGCTAGTGCAATTAACCCCTGTATACCAGCCTGATTAGAGCTACAGCTGCCTTTCCATCTACCTCGTCAGTAACTCGAGGTCATCTAGGATTTAGGGGGTCTAGATTTATAGAGATCTTGGGCAAAATAGGACATTGTTACAGTAGGGAGTTAAGACATCAAACCTCAAGAGGGATTCAGGCCTTTCAAATGACATGTATCCTTTAGATCTGCATGAATTTCTCTCCAGTAAAAACTGGGTGATTTGTCTGCACATTTTGTGTAGCTACAGAGTTCTTTATTCCTTTGCATAAATGTACATTTCTTTTTTTTTCTGCTTTTAAGCTGCAAGTATTGTAGGAGATTCAAAATTTCTGGGTAGATGTACTTGGTATAAATGTGTATTGTAGAATGGGAATAATAAAGACTAAATTTTTATAGACTTCTCTCATTAAAAGTCACCTTCAGAAAACACTGCTGCACCTTACTTATAATCAAATGACACCTCATAACCACCTAACCATTTTTAATATCCCCTAGAATCTATTGTATTATACCAAGGCTCAGACACTGTCTAGGTAGTCAAGGAAAGGAGTATACCATCATATTTAAAAGCAGTTATTGGGACAGCTTTTACAGGCAGTGGGCTAAGACAATTCAGAAACAATTGCTTATGTGATAGTTTGAGGATTTGTCCCTGTCAAACAGTTAATATTGCTTTAATACATGAAGTAGGCTGTATAAGACAGCAATAATGAAAAATGTCAGGAAAGACAATATCAATTGTTATTCAACATCCACATCAAAGATTACTTTTTTGTCAGTAGCTTTCAGAAAATGTATTTTCCATCAGATCTGATTGCATTCCTCTTTGAAGTGCTCCATCCTCCTGGTAGATTTAATGTGACATCTAGGCACTTTTTAGTCCCTGGGCCTCTGAGGCGATTCAAAGAGGCACAACAAGCCATCACAGGTTTATCCTCAAAGGCCGACACTGTCTGTCTGATTTATTGTAACTTTAAGAATCATCTCCAGCAAAGCATGAGCCTTTCTACCCATCCGCAGCCTCAGACTTTTATCAATTCATTTGTATGCAGCCCGTACATTCTGGAACTGAGAGCCCTATAGCCACTCATGGAAAATGCATTACCTGCTACTAATCCTTTTTATCTTTAAAGTCTGTATTTTTTATGTATAAGTCATTTTGGGTTATCATAAAATATACATAATTCTAGCCCCAAAAAAGACAAAATGAAAAGAGAATATATAATAAGTTATGAGCTTGCCGTGTCCTTATCACCAAGGATTCTAAATAAACAGCTCTCCCTATGTAAATACTGCAGGATATAAAACTGTGATTACTTTCAATAGGGAATAGGAATGCTTCCATTTTTGTTCCTTGTTTCAAAGCGAAACAGTGAGATTAATAATTTTAAACATGTTTGGGAGCACTTTTATTTTCTGCTTCATTGCTTTGGGGGCCTGATACTTGTTGTAGGGGTTGCCTGTCAAACTTCTGTCATATACCACAGAAATCCAGAAGAGCCTTATGGTTTCAACATTTTGGTTCAAATTCACAGTCAACCATAAGTTAATGACAGCTGTTTTACTTTTTCCTTTTCCTTTCCTTTTTTAGGGGGGTCAAGGGGGTGATGATAATGCAGAATGTATTTAAAGCACCTGCAGTTTCTCACGGCATACTATGAAAAGGCGTGAATTGGCTGGAAGGATGGTAGATGTCTGGGAGCAGGGCTTATCTCTACGCGTTTTGAGTAAGTTCACTGCAAATTCAGTGCACTATTTTCTTGAAATATGGTACTCTGTGAATAGTCCTGCCAATAACTTCACTAGATAGAGGAACCATGCAAAATTTTATCATTTTGGATGCAATATTAATCACAGATGTAACTTTTTAGAAATTAAACCTTACTGTTTTCTATCCATGTCAGTCCTGCATCTCAAGCACATGGAATATCATAGGTGAAGATTGTGAAAATAAGAGGTAGGCACATCAAGCAGTATTTTGACACTTCTGCATATGTATATATTTATGCACACACACAGACAGATAGATGGATATACACACACACAGAAGTCTTTGGGTGTAGGCAAGCATGCATGTATACTGCTCCTGGAACAAGTTTTACAGGCAATGGGCTAAGACAGCTTAGCTGACCATAGTGAAAGTTTTGTGTGTTCTTGCATCTGATGTGGCACCAAAACACAGAAGTGTTAAAGTGGTCCGCTTAAACTGAAGACACTGAGATCCAGTGACCTAGCAGGAACTAGAAATCGGTTTATTTTTGCATGTGTTGTCTCATATGTCTCTGGAGCTTACTGTTTCAGTGGGTCTGGTCTCTTGTTCAAACTCATTCTGTACCTCTGAGGAAAAATTGATGTTTAACACTACACACATACTAAGAGACGTTCCATTAACTAATTAAATTAGCTGAGTTACACCAAGATAAAATATAAGGGAGAATACAGCTAGAGCTATTTGTTAGATGCTGTGCAAGAAACTAACACATAGGGAATGTAAATTCAGATCTGTTTTTCAGACTTGGATATAATACTAGTAGACACTTTTAATGAGTATTTTTCTAATCTGGTGCACAACATACTTAATTATTAAAGCAGTATATAAGGACAGTTGTACAACACTGATAAAACATTGCTGCAAGCAGAGGGACTGTGTATATAACCAGAAAGGACTTTTGGTGACAGACTGCATGTTTTCCTTATGAAGTTATGTAAGACTCCAGTCATATGACTAAAAATAAATAATACTATCTAAGGCACTTGTGTGCTGGTCCCACTGACTAGATGGGGCTATTCACATCCTACACGAGGAAGTTTGTCCCTATGCATTTTTAGGATTGAATTCTTGAATGTTCTTGGAGCTGTGGGACTGAATTCAGAAAAAAAAAAAAAAAAAAAAAAAAAAAAAGCCATTCAGTAACTTGTAACTTGTTGATTTACTGGCAAGTTCATGATGGGAAATGTTGGATCAAGTTCTGCTTTTCTTTCTCAAGGAGTCTCTGCAGAACATAATTCCTGAGATTAGACAGTTACTCTTTGCCAGCTGTTCCCTCCATCAGGACCTGACTTCTAAATTTTTATCACAACATGGTATGTGGTGAGAATGGATATATACTTGAGGGCTCCTTTTTTGTCTTCAAATCTACACAGGAGAAATATATATTAGGAAAAAGATATTACTGTTTTTTTTCCTAGAATATATGTTTCTTTTTAAAGGTGATAAATACTACATACTGGCACAGTCCATTTATTTCTCAAGTCTGGTATGTCCTCTGTGTTTGTGCTCCTTAAAATGTTAATCACTAATTTTTTCTTGCCCAGACTGAGAAGTGCAACTCTAGTGCAAATTAACCATTCCCTCTTTTTACCAAAATGATGAATTACAAATAGTTTTTCAGCTAAAGTAAGCACATTTATGACTGAAAGCTTAGCTTCCAGAATGTATTACCAGTCTTTTAATGGGATTGTTTGCTGGCCTATTGTTTCTTATCTGTAGTACTTTTTTAATTACATGCTTATCTCTGAGTTGTGTCCAGACCCTAAAGGCACACAGTCACCAAGCAAAGAAAACTACTTTGCTCTGCAGAGTTTTACCATGGGGAAACACAAATTGTGGCAATTTACTGTAGCGGCATTTCTAGGGCACACAGAAGTATGAGGTACTCCTATTACTCACTACCCTCAAGTGTTTTCTTTTCCATAGAAAGATAATTAAAATTCAGTTCTGCCTACCGCTGAAATGGAAAGACTGTTACCTTCGCTGGAAATGAGATCACACCATAAGATGTCAAAGATGTGTTCAGCTAGGAAGTGCGTACCTAATAGAAAGATGTTTGCTTTTTTAAAACCTAATAGAAAGATGTATCCTTTTTTAAACCTTCCAGATGTAGAAGCACCAGCGTGTTTATGCTCATGACATTAAAGAACTTTACAGAAGCACACTAGGTGGGAGCAACAGATTGATAACTGCAAATTCATTGGATCATAGAATCATGATTATTGTTGGAAGGGACCTTAAAGATCATCAAGCTCCACATTCAGGGACATCTTCCACTAGACCAGGCTGGTCAGAACCCCATTCAGCCTGGTCTTGAACACCTCCAGGGATGGGGAACCCATGACCTCTTTGGGAATCAGCACAGCCAAAGTCAAACACGGCTCCCTGCGCAAATTAATTGTGGGCAAAATAACTTGTCACGACAAGTTTCTTCCACTGTCTCCTTAATGAACCTTGACATTCCCTTAGAGGAATCTTGAACAAGGGTGAGAGAATAGTACAGGTTTTATATAAGTTTTTGCCTTGGATTTCAATTCTTGACACCTGTGCTTTCACTTTTCTCTATTCACAGTATTGCAAACAGATCTAAATTATTGCTAGTAATAAGTTAATTTCATAAAGGTACAATTTGTTTACGAAGTGCTATCACAAATCTTGTAATAGGACATACATGATTTACCTCATGCTAGGCTCTGGCTATCAGTTTGTCTGAAAGAAGATACATACCGATACCTCTGCTTTTTACCAGACATAATAATAATCCTAAAACTGGGAATTAGAATGGAGTTGTGGAACTCTAAAATCAGGACTCTGCTCAGAGGAGGATGGCTAGATCCATTAGCAAATAATCTGGTAAATTCAGGTAGCCTGGAATGGCCATGCAACCTAATGACTACCTAGACAATGCTAATCTGGCATGTGGGGCACAGCAGGGCAAAAATATGGGAACATCCAAATCCCCTGGCACGTTTATTGTGACATTTTTGTGCTAACTACTGAAAAACAAGATACAGGAAGTCAGCTATCAGAGCTAGCAAAGTGTGGTGGATTAACCCCATCTGAACAACAGGTGCGCACCAAAATGGCTCTATCTGCCCCTTCCTCCACTGGGCAGGGGAGAGAAAGCACAACAAAAGGCTCATGGATTGGGGTAAGAATAGGGAGACATCACTCAGCAATTACTGTCATAGGCAAAACAAATGTGGGGAAAAAAGTGAATTTATTATCAATCACGTGAGAGTAGGATAATGAGAAATAAAACACCTTTTCCCCATGCCTCCCTTTTTCTTGGGCTCAACTTCACTCCTGAATCCTTCACCTCCTTCCTTCTAGCAGCGCAGGGGTACAGAGAGCAGTGGTTATGGTCAGTTCATCATGCACTGTCTCTGCTGCTCCCTCACCTGCTCCCGTGTGGCATTCTCCAGGATTTGCAAGTGGATCTGCGCACCCCATGGACCTCCACAGACTGCTCCATAGCTGCAGGGGAATCTGCAGCAGCTCCAGCACCTAGAGTACCTCCAGCCTCTCCTTCTGCACTAATCTGAGTGTCTACACAGTTGTTCCTTTAACATATTCTCACTCTTTTGACTATTGCTGCACAGCAAGTTTTTCCCCCCTCTCTCAAATATGCTCTTTCAGAGGTACTACCTCTGTCACTGATGGGCTTGGCCTCAGCCTTGGCCAGCTGCAGGTCCATCCTGGAGCCATCTGGCTTTGGCTCTGACCAAAGTGCGAGAAGCTTCTGGCAGCTTCTCACAGAGGAACCCTGCAACCCCTCCCACTACTAAAATCTTGCCAGGCAAACACAGAAAAAATGGTGGTGTTCCCAAAAGTCCACAGTCATCATCTACTGTGGCTTTTTTTTTATGATATGGACATTATATATCCCTTCTCCTCCACTCCTAACTGGAATGAGCTCAGAAAATATAATACTTTATAACAACAGACAAACAAAAAATCAGTTATTCCCTGTCTTGGAATCCCGTAGGAGATGGAAGTGTTTTTCAACTTTTTTCTATTTTATTTTTGTTGTTTTGTCTAAAAGTCTGAAAATGCTGAGATAAAATCAAAACAATGAAAAAAAGTAACACAACTTTTGTAGATTTCTGTATATGTTCTTCTAGCCACCTGTATTATTTAGTTTTTGTGAAAAGTATTTCTGTAACCTCAAAGAAGTGAGTCAAAAGAAAAGTATACCAGCAGGTCTCATGATTATGAATTATGGAAGCATGATATTTTAATAGGATTTTATGACATTTTCAGATTCTAACATATACCATTTTTGTGACCTGAACTGGTTTTCAGTAATCTACATTCAGTTATCAGTTCTGTCTGCTAAGTTGCCATTAAGCAGACACCACAATGTTCTCCAGAATTTGAAGTCTTCTCTGGGAGACAGATTGCAGCAGGGTTCATGGTACTGTCAAGAACCAATATTCACCTGCAAGTAGCCTCTTGTGCTTACAATAAGCAGCCTGTATTTCTTAAAAATTTATTTTACCTGCTAGTTCTGGGAGCCAGCAAAACCTGTTCCAGCTAGGAAAACAAGATGTCACTTCTGAAGATAATCTGATTTTGTCAGACCTAGGGAAGGAAACACATAAAAGAATGGAAAAAATCTCTTTATAGCAAGAAAGACAAGTAATTACATAGCCCTTTATATCCCAACCACCTTTAAGGTACAGATTTAAAGGAAATTCTTGCCTAGCCTTAGGAAAAAGCTATATCGGTTTCAAAGATATCCAACTGTTTTTTTCCAGTCCAAAGTGACATCTTTCCATGTTGGCCAGGTCCAGAGTTACACAGGCAAAAACTCAGGCTGCCTGTGCTAACAGGACCATGTGTGGAAAACTGCGTTGTGGTTTTCAGCTCCAAAGAGATCAGAAGATAGGAGTACAGAAATCGGTATGTTTTTGAATGTGTTGCAATTCTGAAAACTTTATACAAAAATAATCTGTGGACCTTTCATAAATCTTCTCCAAGTATGTTATAATAATTGTTTTCCTCCAGCAAGTGGCAGGGTGATTAAGGGAGGGCTCTAGGGAGTGCGGTGAACAGGAGGGGGCAAACGGGCGTGGCACGGCAGTTTTCGCGGGATTTAGCACAGCAGGGTAAGCAGACAGGGTTGCAGGTTTCCTCCTGCTAATGGGCTTTTTAGTTGGTTGTCTGTTGTGTTTTTGTTGGTTGGTTGGATTTGGTTTTTTTGTTAGTAATGGTTTTTACATGGTCAAAAACTGCAGTTAATAAAAAGTGTATGTAGCCAAGTAGAACCCTCCAAAAAGGATGCGTCTGTCCAGACCCCTTCCTGTGCAGAGTTTTTGAGTTTATCAGTGGTACCAGGGGACATTGCAGAAGGAGCCTGCCTGTGGTGTGAACAGGTGAATGATCTCCTTTTGCTGGTGCCTGAGCTTAGGTAGGAGGTTGAAAGACTAAGGAGTATTAGGGAAAGTGAAAGGGAAATATGTTGGCGGAGTTCGGCCCTTCCATCCTTGAGGGAGGCCCACCACGAGTTGGAGGGCTCCCATGCCTCCCACTGCCAGGCAATAGAAGGACACCTGCCCTGGATCTAGAAGGTCAGACAGAGGACGTAGGAAAAAAATGATCTGCCCAATGAGCCTCCCAATCACATTTTGTCTGTAAGATAGATCACCACCTCTAACATTAAAAAGAAAAGAAGGGTAGTCATAGTGGGTGGCTAACTCACGTCTGAGGGGAACAGAGTCCCTATATGTCAGACCCATACCACAGGGAGGTCTGCTGCCTCCCTGGGATATTACTGAGAGACTCCCTGGGCTGATTCAACCCTCTAATTATTACCCACTACTGGTATTCCAGACTGGCAGTGAAGAAATTGAAAAGAAGAGCACCAGAGAAATTAAAAGGGACTTTAGGGCACTGGGGCAAGTGGTTGATAGAGCAGGAGTGCAGGTAGTGTTCTGCTCAGTCCCTTTGGTGGCAGAGAAAAATGATGAAAGGAATAGGAGAGCCCACATTATTGACAAGTGGCTCAAGGGTTAGTGCCATCAGCAGAATGTTGGGTTATTTGATCGTGGGGCAACTTTCATGCACCTGGCCTGCTGGAACTGGATGGGCTCCATCTCTCTGTTAAGGGCAGAAGGATTTTATCTCACGAACTGGCAGAGCTCATTGAGAGGGCTCTAAACTGGGTTTGAAGGGGGAAGGGCGTGCAGTTGGGCTGTCTGGAAGCAGGCCCAAGGGTGGTAAGCCAGAGTTAGGGGTGAGATCAGCAGCCCAGCTGAGGGGCATGTGCACTAATGCACACAGCATGGGCAACAAGCAAGAACAGCTGGAGGCCGTGGTGAATGAGCAAAGCTCTGATGTAGTCACCATGACAGAAACGTGATGGGAGGACTCACATGGCTGGAACACTGCACTGGTGGCTGCAAGCTCTTCAGAAGAGACAGGAAAGGAGAAGAGGAGGAGAGGTGGCCCTTTATATTAGGGAGGCTCTTGATGGCATGGGCATTGAAACTAATGACAATGAGGTTGAGTGCCTATGGGTAAGAATTAAGGGGAAGGGCAACAAAACAAGGCTGCCATCCTACTGGGAGTCTGTTATTGTCCACCCAGCCAGGAAGAAGAGGCGGATAACACATTCTACAAGCAGATGAAGGATGTTTCAGGATCACCAGCGCTTGTTCTTGTAGGTGATTACAAGGTGACTACCAGACACCTGCTGGGAACTTAACACAGGAGAAAAGAGGCAGTCCAGCAAGTTCTTAGAGTGTGGAGGACAACTTTTTGTCACAGCTGGTGAGTGAGCCCACCAGGGGAGGGACTATGTTAGACCTGTTACGTGCAAATGGAGATGGACTGGTGAGAAATGTGGTGGTTGGAGGCTGCTTGGGGCGTAGTGATCATGAAATTATAGAGTTCTCAATGTTTGGTGAAATCAGGAGGAACATCAATAAGACCTTAACACTGGACTTTTGGAGGGCAGACTTTGGCCTATTTAGAAGACTTGCTCAGAGAGTTCCTTGGCAAGCCGCCCTTAAAAACAAAGGAATCCAGGAAAGGTAGGTGTGCTTCAAAACAGAAATCTTGAGGGCCCAGGAGCAGACAGTCCCTGTGTGCTGAATGATGAGAGAAGTGTCAAGCCTGGATGGGCAAGGTTTCGAAGGAACTAAGGAAAAAAAAGAGGATGTATCATCTTGGGAAGAAATATCAGGTCTCTCAGGAAGCATTTGAGGGGGTTGCTAGGTAGGAAAAAAATTAGAAGCTAGACCTTAATTTGGCAACTTTTGTAAAGGATAATAAAAAACATTTTTATGAATATATTAATGGCAAAAGGAAGTTAAATCAGACTTTGTTCTCTATTGGATGAGGCAGGGAACTTAGTAATTGCAGATGAGGAGAAGACAGAAGTGCTTAATGCCTTCTTTGCCTCAGTCTTTAGTGAGAAGACAGGTTGTCCTCAGGACAACTGTCCTTCTGGGCTGGTAGATGGTGTCAGGGAGCAGAATGGTCCCCCTGTTATCCAGGAGGAGGCAGTCAGAGAACTACTAAGCTGCTTGGATGTTCATAAATCCATGTGACCAGATGGGATCGATCCCAGGGTGATGAGGTAGCTGGCGGATGAACTTGAGAAGCCACTCTCCATCATTTACCAGCAGCCCTGGCTCACTGGGGAGGTTCCAAATGACTGGAAGCTGGCCAATGTGACACCCATTTGTTTTAGGTTTTAGGGTTTAGGAGGGGAAGGTCGTATTTGACCACACTTTTTTATGACCAGGTACCCCCTTGGTGGATGCAGGAAAGGCTGTGGGTGTTGTGTACCTGGATTTCAGCAAGGCCTTTGACACTGTGTCCCAGAGCACACTCCTGGGAAAGCTGGCAGCCCAGGGCTTGGACAGGAGCACTCTGTGCTGGGTTCAGAACTGGCTGCATGGCCGGGCCCAGAGAGTGCTGGTGAATGGTGCTGCATCCAGCTGGGGGCAGCCACCAGTGGTGTCCCTCAGGGGTCGGTGCTGGGGCCAGTTCTGTTCAATATTTTTATTGATGACATGGATGATGGGATTGAGTCTTTCATTAGTAAATTTGCAGATGACACTAAGCTGGGAGTCTGAGTTGATCTGTTGTGGAGGGTAGGAGGGCTCTGCAGAGAGACCTGGACAGGGTGGATAGATGGGCCAAGTCCAATGAGATGACGTTTAACAAGTCCAAGTGCCAAGTCCTGTGTTTTGGCCACAATAACCCCTGCAGCATTACAGGCTGGGGACGCTGTGGCTGGACAGTGCCCAGAAAGGGACCTGGGGGTGCTGGTTGACAGTCGGCTGAGCATGAGCCAGCAGTGTGCCCTGGGGGCCAAGAAGGCCAATGGCTCCTGGCCTGTGTCAGGAACAGTGTGGCCAGCAGGAGCAGGGAGGTCATTCTCCCCTGTACTGGCACTGGTGAGGCCACACCTCGAGTGCTGTGTCCAGCTCTGGGCCCTCAGTTTGGGAAGGACCTTGAGGTGCTTGAGCGCGTCCAGAGGAGGCAACGAGGCTGGAGAGGGGCTGGGAACACAAACCCTGTGAGGAACGGCTGAGGGAGCTGGGGGGGCTCAGCCTGGAGAAAAGGAGACTCACAGGTGACCTTATCACTCTCTACAATCTCCTGAAAGGTGGCTGCAGCCAGGTGGGGGTTAGTCTTTTTCTCTAAGAAGAAACTAACAGAGCAAGTGGTCACAGTCTAAAGCTGTGCCAAGTGAAATATAGGTTGGATATTAGGAAAAAGTTTTTTATGGAAAGTGTGATAAAGTACTGGAATGATCTGCCCAGGGAGGTGGTGAAGTCACCATCCCTGAATGTATTTAAAAAAGGTTGGATGTGGCACTTGGGCCCATGGATTGGACTTGACGATTTTCAAGGTCTCTTCCAACCTAGTGATTCTATAATTTACAGCTGTTTGTACACTTGGCTCTATACTGCATTTCTGGAAAAAGTTCTGAGTGAGGGACAGTGTGAAAATTGCACAAGTGTCTTATCCTTTCCGAGGCACAGGCACTGCCTTTTGACGTGTGTACAGGATTTGTCATGTGCATGGGGCTTCCAGGTCTAACTCCATCCTCAGAGACTGACAATTTTTAGCTTGAGCATTCCATATACCATGTGGGTTTTGTGAACCCTTAGAAGGACAAAACTCTCAGGGAGCTGATAAACTTGTGCTTCTAGTGATCTTGCATTATAGGAAAAGCACAACTCTGACATGTCGTGCACAGCAGTGACAGCCCTAGATTGTGAAATTAGTGTATTTAATGCATGTGGCAGGCAGGTAATAATGTATTATTATGCACATTTTGTACTATGTAGAAAACTATTTGGTATTTGGTAGTTGGTGAAGAAGCTCTGTAAAATGAGTTTAGGCCATGAAAATGCAAGTGATAGAGGAGAGGGCTAGAATATCAGTCCAAGATGTTTGAGAAGAGGATGGTGCTGCTGGCTTGATAGAAATTTTGTGAGTTAAAGATTTGTCTAGAAGAACAGTGGGAATACAAGGAGAGAAGCTATGTTGTTTAATGTCTCCTGCACCAAAAAATTAGGATTGTCCAGTTGTAAATGAGCTGCATTCTATGAAATGGCTGACCACTCCTCTTAAGATAGAATCAAGCCTACAAGGCTTTTCTGAGGGTTTACTTCCTGAACAAAATGAGTTGAAAAGAATATATTAATAGTGATGGAAAAATTCTCTCTGATCGTAGCCAACAACAGTGTTGTTGGAGACAGTGTTGCATGGAGACAGTATCAGAAATACATTCTAGACTGACTTGTCAGTCCTGGGCTGGCTTTGTATGTACTGTGAATGGAAAACTCTTGTACCTGAGAAGAAATACTGTAGTCAGTCTTTGTATTTAATACTCAATGCCCTTTGCAGATATGCCTAGCATGAACTGGAAGCTGATTATTTCCTGCATGTTCTCCATGGTCTCCCTACTCTGTCTTTGCCATTTACACTTCTGTTTAATGGATTTTTTTTTTTTTTAAGGAGAGAGCAATTTTGAGCTAAAGGAAAAAACCTTCCCCCCTTGGAGACACTTAGAATCTGACAGCTTAGGTAAACAAAGTATATTTTTTCCTTCCGAATGAAAACTGTTTGTGAATTTCTTTTCCCCAAGATGAAGTGTGAATTTCTTCCTTGAGCATCTTGGTTTTATGAACTAGGGTTGAATATTTTGAATTTCTTCTTTCACTTTTAGCATCAACTGATTATTTTTTAGCAAACATGCTAATATTTTTTAAATATTTTTTCTGACAAGTGAAGCTTTAATAAACTGCTATTTTTCAAAATATCCCAAGTCCCATTTATCATAGCATGATCTAATAAAGACAAATATACAACTCATAATGAAAAGCTAAGTAATGTTTAAACTCTGTTGTATGCAGGGAAGTACATTAAGGCATATCTAAGAGACAGTTTAATGGATTTAGCTTTAACAATCAGACCTGGACTTAGTATAAATCAAATACCACTGCATTTCAGCAGAATGTACACCCACTCATTCATTAATACTGTTCAGTGCAGATTATAAATATTAGTGAAGACACCTTCAGCATTTGAAGAATCTTTCCTCAGACACAGCAATAATTGAACAATAATGATGACAGTCTTATTTTTATGAATCGCTATAACTTATTGATTTGCACCTGGGACTTGAAAGAGCTCTCAGCCAGTATGCAACAAGGTATGGTTATAAGCTATTAAAAAGCTCAGGAAAGAGGGAGAGCAGACAGGAAGAGAGAAAAGGATAATAAAAATACTGGAAAGATGGTGGAAGCAACTTTTGGTATCAGGAAATTGCAAACATAATCAAGATGTAATAAGAGGTCCCCTAATTTACCGACAAGGGGATAAAAGATAAACTAACTACCCTACCTCACATATGTGTTTCTGCATACACGTGCTGTTGACAAAATTGATGGTTTATCTTTATTTTGATTTCCAAAACAAAAAAGAGGCAACATACGTAAATATTTTATGAATTGCACATGCGTAATGGTGTAAGTACAGGAGGAATGGGGACTTTGCTGCCGACTGTGATATACAGCTGCAAAACAACTTAAGCAGTGTAAGGTTTTGGAAATATGATTACTGTGAAAAAGGGTAGAACTCTCCTGTCTTCTTTTTGTAAAAGGTATTATGTTAGAGACCTTTTTTCTATCTTGGCTCTCAAAATTGGTAGTAAATTGAATACTCTGTACAGATACGAATATTACACTGGCATATATCTCTGTTTTGAAGTAGGAGGTGTTTATGTATGTGTGTGCATTATTATTAGCCTTTCTTCTCTCTTCTTTTTAGAAGACAGAAAAGATCTCATTTCACCCACATGAAAGACAACTGGAATTGTTTAACCATTGTGCTGGTCTCAGCCAAAGTAGAGTTAATTTCTTCTCAGCAGCTGCTGAAATGCTTTGTCTTGATTTCAGAATGAGGATGATGTTGATAACACACTGATGTTTTGAGTTTTGCTAAGATGTGTTTATCCTGAGTCAAGGACTTATTTTTCCTTGTCTCATGCTCTGTCACTGAGGATATCCACAAAAGAAACTGGGAGGGAGCACAGCTGGGACAGGTGGTCCAAAGTCCTCAAAGGGATATTCCACACCATAGGATGTCAGGCCCAGTGTGTAAACTGGGGAAGTTACCTGGACAGGTAGGCTGATCTGGGTTTGGGAAGTAGGGTCTGGCATTAGTCAGTAGGCGGTGAACAATTGCATTGTACTTCACTTTCTTGTTTCTTTTTTATTATAATCATAATCATAATTTACTATTAAAATTGTATTTTACTTTATTTTCAGTTAATAAACTGTCCCTGTCTCAACATTCAACTTAAACTTTGATTCTTCTCCCCATTCCACTGGAGAAGACAAGAGGCCTGAACAAGTGGCTGTGTGGTGCTTAATCTCTAGCTGGGCTTAAACCACAACAGCCATTTATTTTATTATGCTAAGTTTGCATTTTATTATACTTATTGAGCCTCAAATAGCTTGGATGCCACCAAATATTAAATTCACATGGAAATTGTGGTATTTTTCTGTAACAGTTTAGAATAACAGCAGATTTACATATTTCATGCTAGGAATTCTTTATGCCGGCATTTAACAGTTGCTTTAACAATTGTTAAATTGTTAACAGCAATTACAAAAAAAATGTAGCAATTACTTTATTTTTCAATACACTTCCTTTTAAAATGATTTGAAATCCTAAAGCCTAATATACTGAAATGAGTCTCCTCAAGGCCAGATTCTGAATAAGGCTCAGCTGTGCAAAAGTAATTTTGATATTCAGAAGTTCACCATAAAGCTCCACAGTGATTGAAGTCTAGAGAATTTCATTAATAGGGATAATAAATTATGGCTTCCTTTTAGATTCACGTGTCCTGCTGGGAACTCTGAAGTATATATATAAGCTTGTAACATAATCCAATGAAACACAGATGTTTAGGAGTCTTTAGTATGAGTAAAAATGACAAAAGTATTATTTTTATATGTTTCTTAATTGTTTTATAGTCTATATTCATAAAACACTGTGTTGGCAAGTACAATTATGAAAAGAACTTGAATATGAAGTACATCCATATTGATTAGCTTAGTTCAGATTACAACACAGTGGTCATATATTACTATACAAAATATTTGTACTGTAAATATGTGGAAAAAGAATTATTGCCAAGATACTGCAGCTGTGGACACCTTGGCAGTGGTTTTCAGGTTACGCCTCATTGAGATAACAGAGAGAACTAACCTTTGGTGAGATTTCCCTTCCATGAAAGAAAAAAAATCTTGTGAAGTTCTTTTAATGGGGCACCTGGGAAGCACCCTTTTGGGTCAGAAGATTTGAAGCAAGTCAACAGTGTAGCATAATCCAGAGGTTCGCTATATGGGAAGATGCAAACAACCAAGTAGGTTAATCTTTGCCCTTTCAGCAGCTCTAGGACTTTTTCTGGCTAAATCACGAGGCAGCAGTCCAGAACAGGAAGAAGAGGAACTTTAGTCGGTATCAGGTGCTGCTCTATCCTCTCTGTCACCGAGGGATCTCCATGCTGAGCAGCTGAGGCACAGCAGCTCACTCTTGCCCCGCAGTAACTGCTCATGGAGAGACAGCCCCACCTGCACAGGTTCAAGGGAACACCTCAAATCCCAGTTAAACCATCCATATTCTACATACGCTCCTAACAGATGTGGTTGTGTAACTGTGTATCATTACCTGCATGAGGTGAATATCATAGGATAAAAATGGCAATTTAATGTCAAATTTATTTGCAAAATGAACATTGTTGGATATGGAAGCTGTGTTACAAAGCATGTTTGCAGAATCAAAGCAAAGCCTGAGAATTTTGTGGACATAGAAGCAGAACAGCAGTACTTTGAGTAAGCTCTATGTCTGGGATGCCTTCCCTCATGATGGAAACTGGAATAAACAAAATAATTAACTATGGTGCCTTCTCCACATTTCCTATGAACTCATCCAGGACACAGATAGAAAGATGCAGTGCAATAAACTTTCCATTTTCTGTGTCCAGTGTCAAGAACATAATTTGCCTTATTGGTGATTTTTCTGGAAGTAATTCATACTAAGTGTTAAGAAAAAGGTGCTCAGTTAGACAGTCTGTGAGAAATGTTTATGACTGTGAACAACATACAAGTGATCAGAGTTCCACTACATAAATACGGGTTTTAAAAGGGATGCAAAATAATATATTTGAGCCATAAAGATCATCTTTGTTTTATTCTGAGTGATTTCTATAGTTATTAGGAACTTCTGCTGAAAAGAAACAGTACATATGTACATTTGTGGGGCTCCAGCCATCGGCCAAATTCACCCCAGCCACTCCCTCACTGCCCTCTTCTGCCAGGTAGGAATGAGAAGCAGGGAAAGGGAGAAGACTCATGATTGAGGGCACAGACAGTTTAGGCTGTGAAGCAGAAGCTGCACACGCAGGCAAAGCAGAGCGGGGCACTCCCCCGGGCAAGTGCACGTCCCAGCGGGCTCCCCAGGAAGCCGGGCCTCAGCACGGCTGGGCCTGGCTTGGGAGCACGGGCACCGTGAGCCTCCTGCCGCCCTCCTGCCGCTGTGCTGGGCACCATGGGCCATCTCCTCATCCCTGGGAGCAGCTCTGCCCTCTGTGTCCCCTCTCAGGCACTTGCCCGCCCGGACCCCGCTCATTTGGAAGGCGCAGGGTGGACGAGAAACAGAGAAAGCCTCGGCACTGCACAAGCGCCATTCACCAGCAGCTGAAGCTCTCAGGATTGTGTTACCAGGCTTGTTTTCAGCACAAATCAGAGAAGCAGCACTTTCTGGGCTGCTCTGAAGAAAATGAACTCCATCTCAGCCAGAAGCAGTGTGATGAGAAATGGAAATGAAAATGGAATTGGAATTTTTCATTCCTCAAGCTGCAAGGAGCAGTCATACTCTAGGAGAGCTGCACTGGCCTCTAGATAAAAGTGGAGAATCCAGATAGTATTATTCCTCCCACTGGTGTCCAGAAGTGGCATAGCCTTTCAGATTTATTTTTTTTTTTAGTGATTGACTTATTTTGCTGTGTATTTGTGTACCAGCTGCTTTGGAGTTAGGAATAAGAAGCTGATGTTTACAAATGTTCTGAACTGTCATTATCATGTGCTAACAATGTTCTGCTAGAAGGCTAACATGTCTAATACTTCGGTTCACAGACAGTGTGCTGCATGGTATTATTGCTACAGCAATTCTCATTTGCTTCTGTGAACAGCCTCCAAAGTTGCAAACACAAAAATCCAAGATATGTTCTATCTGCAAACCATGGTAGCTGACTGGAGTTCTGTTATAATTTGATCATAAGACATGAAGGCAGTAGAGCATTTTATTGCACATATATATTTATTATTATTTATTTGACTTACTTTATTGATAGTTGACAATTAAAGATAATGATAACTTGATAATTAGTCACTGGTGGCAGGGGCACCATTCCCTTTGTGGGTAAAAATCTCCATTTGAACTTGAAGTGTAGTAGAGAGCAATCCCCAACTAATCACTAGGAGAGATGAAAAAGATATATGTCTCTGAGAACAACTCACCTGTGTGAAACTTGATGTGCTAAGCCTCTCCTACAGACCAGACACTCTGTACCACTTCTGTATTAATAAAGATCAGGAGCATCATGATTATTTCAAATTGATAAAATGACAGGAAAACTTGGTGAGTTGGTTTTGGTTACACTGTTCTCAGCCAGACACGCTTGTGTTCTGCTTTAAAGGATTTTCATTACATGATCCTGAGGAACATAACCTTGATTATTTTTTTCTCTCAGAATAAAAAGGAATATTATAGCCTAGAAGAAGCTTGAAGATTGTCAAAATCAAAGAGGTCAATGGAAAATTGTGCTTTTTCTGCTGGGTATGCATGATGAATGAGAAGTGACTCAAAAATATGAATGACAATTCATTTAGCCTATGGAAGAAAATACCTAGAAGAAGTAAAAAAAAATTGTGCTAACAGGATCTTCTACTTCTGGAACCTCTGACTCACCACTCATCAGACTTTTCTCTGAAAATCACAGGCTTCCTGTGAATGAATAGAATGAATAGACATAAGAAAGTAGTTTAATTCTCCTTTTCTTTCATTTTAGGTTAAGGCTAGTCATTAGCCTGAGGCTGCTGCTTGCTAGGGAACAGGGGATTGCTCCCTTAAGGTCTTTCTGTGAGATCACACCTATAGAGTTCCAACAGAAAAAAAAAAAAAAACCTTCAGGTCTTTGGGATATTTGTGTCTGGATTTTGGTTCAAACTTGTTGTTTTTAGAGGTTCTTGTACAGCACTATCTTCAGTATTATCCTGAAAATATTTTATTTCTGTGCAAACATACGCTTATGTTAGTTTTCTTCCTTACATACTAAGCTTTTAAAAAACCAGTAACTGGCAAAGAAAAATTCCATTCATTTCACAAAAGTACAAGGTTTCTGTTGCCAAATATGTTTTTTGAAATAAGCAGAAAATGGCTCATTACTTGCTCAATGACATTTTTGTATTTTATAGAAGGTAAAACTTTGAAAGTTTTCTTATTTTGGAGGTTTGCAGAAAAGACTATGGCTCAGACAAAAGCAAAATAAACCTGTGCCATCCCACTGTCATTGCTTCTAGGCGGGAGCTGTAGTCAGGATCCTATTAATACTAGAATGCAGCCCAACTGAGTTGACCTTCCTATGATTTTTTGGGAATATAATCAGCAACTGTTTTCATACAGAAGCTGTTAAAAAAAAAAAAAAGATAACATTTGATCACTGCTGGTCTGGGACAAAAGGTGTAGAAATCCTCTATTGCAACAACTCTCTCTAAGTGACACACTTCCCTGATACTTACAAGGTGATTGCATCTAAGGTAGTTTTTTTAACACATTAGTGTCCATTTAAACTTTTTTATTACTGATGGGATGAACACATAATGTTTCATTTATTCTGGATGGTGGTAACACCCTTCCCATGGGTAGGTTCTGTTTGCAGAGCTCATGAAAAGAAAAAGTTTTTTGTAAAATAACATGATACCTGTTGCAAGCCTCTGTTTTCTCTTTGCTAGCAAAGTCAGTGGGCCAAAGCAGCATATTCCAGTTGTTTTGTGCTATGCTGGTAAGGTAAAGCAGTAGGAGCTTCTGTTTACTTAGGTGTTTAGACTGTAGGGAGGCTTCTTTGTGTGATGGCAGAAATACGGAGCAGAGAGACATATCTGGACTAAGTAAGACTTCCAAAGTGTACATTATTTCTAGTAACTGCTTTCCATATATACTGATCAAACATGCTTGGTAAGCTGAGTGCTTTCATTTGAATAATAAAAACCCTTGTATCTCTCAGACACCTAGTATTTTTGTGGCAAATAATACAGGAAGTGAACACATTTCCTTGGTACTTTAGGGTGAAGAACAATTAGAATGGAAATTTTCTGTGGTTCAAGTAAAAGGAAGATAACAATCAGTGGGTTTTTTAGCCCTACCACTCTTTCCTTATCTTGGAGTACAGCTCACTGAGATGCAGAGCAGGGAGTACTCAACTCTTTGAAAATACTGTCAGCACAATTGTCTGTGGGCTTCATGTTTAGGATAAAGGCTCATGAAGAAAGGTGAAGAAAAAAGTTTAATATTAAGCAATTTTTTAGCTAGGTTTACCAGGCTATGCCAGGTGTGCCATAAGCAGAGGTATCATCTGGAGCAGAAGCTAACAGCTAAAGTGAACAGGGTGTTTTTCTTTGCAAACTCACTTTCTCTGCTCCCTAACTTAATTTTTGGGCACATCCAGAACTCCAGGACCTCAAAGTGGGAGGACATGCTTTTATTTTTCTTCTCTTTTGATGTCATTTTCCAGTGAGAATTGGAAGCTTTTTCCTTTCCCCCTTTTATCATGAGACTGCTGACAGCAAGCTGTGCCCCCACCAGCATTCCTGGCTGTGCTCCATCAGCTAAACCTGTCTGCCTTTGCTTTTTTCTTTATGTGTGTGCATCAATGCGTGTTCCAGCGTGTGTGTTCCTTCCCTCCTACACCCAGCTCCCCTGTCAGAGGATACTGTCCTTGAACTTGATCAGAACCCTCACAAGCTGTGCCATGAGTTGAGTCGCTTACCTCTGCCTCTGGAGGAGTTTATCTCCCTTGACAAGGTTTTGTCTGGTTTTAGTGGCACGGCTGGTGACAGGCCGTGCACGCAACAGCATGTGACCCCGGCTGCTTGCATCCGTGCGGGCAGTCGTCAGGGCTGTCACACAGTCAGAACGAGTTAATTCAGCCTGTGGAAAGAGAGGTGTGCTCTGTAATAATATCAGGCCTCTGGAGAGGGTGCTGTCAGGCAGCGTGCACTGGCTGCTGCCCCAGCTGCTATCTCCTGCCTACGAGGATGCAAGCTGACAGGCAGCAGGTTTATCCGCCCGGGGCAGGCTGGGGAGCACGCATGTTAATTTTCTGTCTGCGCAGCAGAGCTAGTAATATTGCTTGCTGTGCTGCTTGAGAAACCACTTCGTGCCTCTCACCTTGGACTATCGTGTGAGGCAACAAGAATGCACTTGCTGGGGTGTCCAGAAGACTGTAGCAGGTCGGGGCTCCCTTCTGCTGCAGCTCTTGTGCTGCTCCTCCTCTGAGCTTTCTTACTGTGCACCTCTTGACTTGCACGGATTACCCTGCACCTGTGTATTTCTTTCCCCCTTTGACAGGAGGTTGTTACTTGTGGTGACTAGATGCCTTTTGAAGCTACAGGATTCAGGTCGCCTGTGTTTGTGCATATACTGCACATATATTCACACACTATACATGTGTGTGTAGACACCTGGAGTTTCCTGAAGGATTTACAGTTCTGGATGAGGCAAAGTAAGGCAGAATCTCTCCTTATAAAGTGTATGTAATACTGTATTTAAAATTATACCGGTACTAGTAATAATCGGTGTCAGTCAAATGCAATTTTTTTTCATTACAGACATGAGAGACTTTAGATCTGGCTGGTGAAGGACTCTGTGTCTGTAAACATCCAGGTGTGATGAAGCAGCAAGCCTTGGTAGCACTTAATTTAGCAACCAGAATCAGCATGTGAAAATGGTGGGATAAAGATAAAGGAGGAAGAAAAATCCCCATGCTTTTGTTTACTCCTAGGCTCTTGACTAAAATACACTTAATCCAGGAATTCAGCAAGGAAAGTATGACTTTTGCCAGGAAAGTAGTAAAAATGCCACCAGGCTAACAGGCTTTTGCCTGGTAGGAGTGGGAAGTCTGCAGGAGATACTGTACATCTAGATACCTAGAAGTGGGCAGACCTAAGGCTGTTAGCTGGGATGTGAGTTGGGGAAAATTCTGATCTTTGCCTGCAGCTGTGCTGTCCTTGCTTCTTCTGCCTTGCATAATCTAAAGCAGAAAAGCTCTCTAATGAGATAAATAGTGTCTTGTCTACACAGCCAAATAGTGTATCTTTTGTCATAAGCTGTTCTGTAGTTGATTGACTGAACTCAGGAAAATTGTCACTTTCACTTCACTCTTTATTTTTGGCCTGGGAAGGGAAAAGGCTGTGGGAAGGGAAAAGCGGTAACAAAACCCAAGGGGGAAATCACTGTAAAGTCCGTTGGTCTTTCTTTCTGAGTTGTAAAATCAGAGAGAGAACAGAGAATTTCCTTTTATTCTCGTGACTGTAGTAATTGAATATGGATAAATTTGATTGGAGATCCACGTGTCTGAAGCTGGTTCTAGCATTATATATTTAGAAAAGAAGACAAAATCTAGTGTTTTAGGAAATGCAGGTTGAGAGTTGACTCATTACAGCTGAATTCTACGTTGGGCTCAGAACAAAGGGAAGGAAATTTCTTTTCATACCATGTTAATTAAAACTGTGAACTCCTTGCTGTAAAGATGATGTTGAAACTAAAGTTAATATGCATGAGATAAAAAGGGTAGGACACTGATAGCTAACAAGAATATTCAGAATTGCAACAACTAATGATAGTGCATCATTCAGAAGAATTATTAACCTGAAATTTTCCCAGTTCAAGTATTAGACAACTAAAGAATAGGACATACGTTACTTTCAGTGCTGCTAAGAGTCAGGAGCAGAATAACACATTACTTGAACAGTGTGTTCTGACCCAACTGTTCTGACACATGCCTCAGATGGGTCAGGGCTCTCCCTCGGGCTGGGTGTTCTGTAAATGGCTGTGAGGTCTGGCTTATTTCCTGAAAGCAAGCTCTTAAATTCTTGTCTTTCAGTTGGACACCAGGAGCTTACCACTCACCCGATTCCCAGATCTTTTGATTCTTAGCCTTTAACTCACATTGTAAGGAAACTGTCCAGAATGAATCCAAGGCCTTCCTTTTCCAATTGATCTTGGAGTTTTTGTCATCTCATATGTTTGCTTATGTATATAGGAAGGGTTTATCCTTAGAGGCCTCCAACACTGAATTTTGGTTGTCAACTAATTAGTCAAGAATGAGACTATGGATTCCTTAAACAGGACCACAAGCTGTCCAATATAGACAAATATCACTGAGGGTTACAGCACTAAAGCTCTTTTTTTCCCAGTAGCTAGGGACAAAGTATAATTCCAGATTTTTACAGGAGGAGAACCTGGGGCAAGAAAGCTGAATCTTGGTGCCAGGAGGGAGTAAAAGAGAAACCTCAGACAGACACTTGCCTCTGGAATAGCTTGCAGAAGATTGCAAAGAGCAACTTTGCAATCAGCATTATTTTAAATACCACTCCATGCTACTAAAAATATTTCTTGGTTGTTAGGTTAAATTAGAGTTTTATGAATTCTTATCATTATCATGAGACAAAAAAAAAAGCGGATTAACACAGAAAATGTCAATTTCATAGCATGACAGCTAGAATGGACCCTAGCTCTGATTATTTATTAATATTTACAATGAGGAAGAGTTAAAAGGAGTTTAACTTCTTTATGTGTGAGACTTTTTGAGATTTCAGAATAATCTTGTGGTAGGTTATGCAGCACTGTGTGATCTTATTTTGTGTATCTTTAAGAAACAGAATATTGAAATAGACAATATATTTATACTATTAAAAATAACACTTTGACAGTGCCTGTTTACTAAGGAATTTGAAATCTCTTGAAATATCCTAGCCTTGTGTGCAGTGGCTTATGTGGTGAAGCATAAAAAAATCATGTTATCTGCAGCACACATGTAAGATGTACTGGACTACTGTATGTACTGGGGCATCTTATAATGTGCTTAAATGATGCACATTATAAGATCCTTTGATATGTGGTTGGTCTCTTGAGTGAAGGCTAGAAAGTAAAAATGAGCTCATCGTGTGCTGCTTTTCTCTTGAGTAAGGTGAGCTTGGAAGAATAGGAATATAATAAAGTACTGATTTGCTCTGGTAGTGCTTTCTTTTTTTGGATAAATTATTACAATTGTATTAAGTCAGTTTTCCTTGAATTGCCAACCCTTTCAGCAAAGACTGGAGTGGAGATTGCTTGCATTTATGGTAGGAATTTCTTTCTTACAGGTTTTCGCTCACTGACTGTAAAGTACTTCTCAGTTTTGTACCCGTCTCTGTACTGTGTCTTGTCTCTTAAAATGTGGTTCAGGTTTGCTTGGAATAAAGTCAGTACATTTATTTCTCACCTCTCCCACTCTTTGAGGGCATATTCACCTGCATCAGGGATGAGCTGATCAGCTGTGGACAGATGGCAGGTCTGCCTCAGCCTCCTGAGCAGCTGCCTCTGCTGACAAAGATGCCCTGTGTCTCCTCAGCTGAAAGGAGAGGGCTTGAGAATCATTGAATATTTAATCTGACATGAAGGGAAGAAGTGATTTTACAGCTTACTTCTGGTGATTAAATCAAATAAATTCCCTTCACATGAATTTTATTCCTCGCTTGACTATTTCTTGTTTTGGAGAGGAGGGGCAGCATAGGCTGTATTCTCTCCTTCTTTTGCTCTGTCACACAAGCACCATCCCCTGCATCCAACTCCTGAGACGTGTATAGAACTTTAGGTTCAGGTCTTTCTTTCTGAGAGGGGGGAGGTTGTATAATTTTGACTAATCTGATTGTATATTCTGGCTGTTAGAGGTTTAACCAAAGTTGGGTGAAAAGTCAGAGTAGTGTGTTTTATTATGTGGGGTTTTTTTTCTCCCTTGTAGTCCCCAGAGATGCGGGAAGCATTGCAAAGGTGTGGTTGAGATCTGAATAAAAATGCTCTGACACTTGCTCACTACTGTCTTGTCAGTGTAGATAAAGTTTCAGCTCATCAAAACACCCCTGCAGGCAAGAACAAGACAGCTTTTCTCTCCAGTCTGCTGCCAAAAAGGCTTTAACAGAGTGGAAGCCAGTAAATTAACACTGGCTATTACCAGGTTAAGGAGTTTTGTTTCATACTTAATTTTGTAGTGTTTGGATAGGAGGATGGTGGTAAAATCTTCCATGACGTGTTTACTGGGCTACCCAAAACTATATGCAGGATGAATATACAGAGAAATAGAGAATTTGGTTTAGCTGCACTGCTCACTGCCATCGTTCTTGGTGCTGATTTTATGGATGCTAAAGTTTACATTTTATTAGACCAGTCAGGTGTTAGATATGACCCTGGAGCAATCAACCAGCTGGTGCCAATTGCCTAATACTCTCCTTTTAAGCCCCTTGCTGGGGACAGTTAAGGCTGCTTAGGATAAGAAATATGGCAATGTCCTTCACAGAAATGTTTCCCCTTTGATTCAAGACCCCTTGAATATTTTGGTATCTGTCATCTGTGCAAGAGGGATAAATGTTACATCAGGTTGCACTGAGTTAATGAGTGATGTATGGGGACAGTCAGAGAATGTGTGTTGATTTAGGTTATCACCTCTCTTCATACACTGGCTGCAGAATGAAATGGCTCTATTAGGGAGAGAAGACAATAAATGAAAATTTGGATTGCTGTTTCTTTCCCTTAGATGTAATATACAACTGTCTCCCACTTCCTTGGTGTAAGATCATCCTATTGTATGAGACGTGTGGATTGTTCTGGTGGCTTGGTGAGGAATTAGGTACAATAAGGAGAAAATTAAAAATTTCCATAGGAGGCAAAGTTTTGTAAAGTCCTGAAGAGGAGGTTTGCGACTCTCAAGTGCCGAAGTGTGAGCCCCTTCAGCAGCTATGTATGCTGGAGTGATAGGAGTGAGGAAAAACAAAAGAGAAAGTAATGGCTGTCTGGAGAGAGTAACAGGAGAAGGGTGTTTAATTTGAGCCGAGATTTTAGTCTTCCCCTTCAATATCATTCCCATTCATTCCCATGAAAATGGGAGAGAAGAATTTTTCTTATCCTATAATCTGTAGTGATATGATGATTTACATTGGAGTGCTGTTGCTTCCTGGACAGGTAAAGGTTAGTCTTTGGAAAAAGCACTAATGGGAGAAACTCAGGTAGAGTCAGGTGCTTTTGTTACACATATTGTTATGCTTGTTTGAAAAGAACATGAAAGTTCCGTTTCCCTCAGTAGAGTAAGAGCTGCACAGCAAGAGCTCCTGGCTCTTTTCTTTACCACGTTCTCACCTTCCAATTCAGTCCCAAAGCCTGATCTCTGACAGTTTTTCATGGGTCATATTGCTGTTCCTACTGTGGCTGAGTCTAGGTTCTCGGCCTTCTTGCTCCCTTTGCTCTCTGTTTCTCTGGTCTTTTGACATCCTTTTTTTACAGACACACAAAACCTTTGAATATAATATCCAGTGAACCACCTTCACCCATGGCATGAGCTGGAAGGAAAAATGTTCATTGAGTACAGAGATTCATCAAAACTACTTCCATTCTGTTCAACAAAGCATAAGATTTTTGTGGTCCAGATTAATTTCTCAGTTCTCTTTCAGGTGTTAGTGCAACCCTAGTCAGAATACTCGTTCTGCCTGTTCTCATTCACCCACTTCTGAATGCCAGGAAGGGGTGAGGTGGCAGAAGTTCATGAAGTCCAGAGAGAGCTTTGAGAAGTCAGGCTGGAAATTGCTGCAGAATGAGAAAGCTGCTACATAGATGAGATGAGGTTCTGGTAGCGTGAACACAAGGATCATGAGAAAAACAGAGGCCCCTTCTGTGCTAAACAAATTACCTCAGGAGAGCACAGTGAACATGACCTTGAAATGAGCATATGACTCCATGAAAATTGTGCTGTAAAGAGTAATCATGTACTAGCCAGTTTATTGTAAGAAATAACACCAGAAGGGCTGTAGAAGAATTTCTAAAATGATGTTCTGATGAGCCTTGTCTCTTATAAAAGATGCAAGTTTGAGGGAGTTGTTACAGTGGGTAAATTAAATTCCAATATTGAACAAATATGTCATGTGCCCTTTTCTCCTAGAAGTTTGGCTGATGAATCAGGTTTATGCTAGTATTTTCTTTTCCCCTTATAAATGCATCAGTCTGATTTCCTGTGTATGTATATAATCAATTTCTCTCTCTCACTCTCTTTTTTTTTTTTTTTCCTTTGTAGATTAAAGGAAGAAAATATATTGGTCTGATTGTTTCTATGAAAAGTACAATAAAGCTGATCATATATTTTTTCATTTGTCTGTATTTTTTGTCTTTGAATTGTACTACTTTGCAAAAGAATAAATGAAGAAAATAGAGGTGGAAAATTTGGTCTGAAATCCTCTTGGTGTTTTTGGTATTTGTCAGAGGTAGTCCTTGCAATTTGTGCAGGCTGTGTTTGTTACATTAGAGAACTGGAAGAAAATGTCCACTTTTATTATTTTGCTGTTTAATCCTAGACAAGATCAGGGGTGGCACTTTTAACAATTTACAAAGGTCTGTCTCCCTGTGTGTATTTATAGATTTATTGGGTAGTCAGCAAATGGATCACTGTAGCACTAGCAGAGATTTGATCATATTCCCTTATCTTTGCTTGCATATCTTACCTGTGATGCTGAAGGTAGAAAAACAAAGAAGAAGTGTTTTTCCAGCTCTGGAAAGCCATAAAACTTCCTTTATATGAAAGGAATTTCCAGAATCATACTGTCTGATATTGTACTAAATTTATGTTAAATACTGTATTTTAAAGCTGGGCCTGAGAGTTGCTGGTGCCTAGCATTTCTGGGAAACGATAAAAATGTTATACTGGTGCAAAATTACATGTGTCAAGATGTTGTGGTATCCATAAATCAAATCTTCCTTGACCTACATTATGATATTATGTAATTTTCATGTACTCTACTCCTGTAATGCATTTGGAAATTTTGTTAAACTTTTCTGACATCTTTGAAAATGAGATAGAAATAATGTAAGCTTCTTGAAATGTACAAACACACAGAGCTCAATTTTGCTCTGGTCAAGGAGGTAAATTGATATGAAGGGAAAATATTGCATGAAACTTTTTATTTCACTGAATTCTGCTCGAGTTCTCCACCTGACCACTTCAAGGCAATTTTAACTGACACGTCCCCTTATTTCTGGATTATCGTATGGATGTAATTGCTTGCTCCTATTAACACATGGTCAGGATTTTGAGTTCACCTCATTTTCTAAGAGAAGCAATATAATGATGTGCCTTTCAGTCCTTCAACCTTCAAGTCATCAAGTATTTAGCTCATTAGTGGTGTGATTCCCATCTGAATATAAGGAATGGTTACTGATGAATTGAAGTGGTAGGGGTTAACTTTTCATCACAGAAGCCTGTGGAAATGAAATGAATTTCACTCACATTTTTTGCAAGCTTTGTTGCTCCTATTAGAAAGTCATAAAAAAAATCTTTGTCATGTACATTTGATATACACTAGCTTGGAGCTGGACGTTTAAGAAGGCATATGAGAAAATTATGGGAGGTGGGGTGTAGTTTGTAAGCATTCCAGACCGGGGATACACAGATGAAAGGTTTAGGTCACTTCAGCATTTATCTTCAAAATTATTTTCTTAAAAATATAGTCACTGATTTAAAATATGCAGAAAAGGGTGCCAAAGCTGAACACAATATTGCTGGTGCCAAATTACCACTGCCAAAGAAAATGTACAATAATTTTCCTCCATCTTCTGGCCAAAGTCCAAATTTAGTCTCTGTCACGTTTGTCTTATTTTGTGGTGAGAGCATATTTTTGGCTCATATTCAGCCTAGTCTCCACTGCAATTCCCTGATACTATCCAAGAGATCAAATTTCAATGATATTTAGGTACTTTAAGTGTATTTTGGACTACTGTTATTACTAGAATAAAGTTAGTAAAACCCCACTAGACTTAGATGAGGGAGGATGCTTTTCTTTTTTGTCTATCCCTTTGCCAGAAATTTTCTTGTTGTAGTATTGTATTTGAGTTAATTCACCATCTGTACTGTAGAAATACTAAGCATTATAAGTAAAGTCTATATTTATAATCCCTTACAGAAATGATGCCTCAGTAGTGTTTTAAAAAATGAACATCACTGTAATGGAAGGCAGCAATGACATTAAGAAATTTCCCTAAGTGATAGACAATACACATTTGAGTTTATGGCAAGGCTACACATGCTGACCACTTGCTGTTTAAGTCTTCCAGTTAATAAATGGATTGTTCAATTTATATTCATGTGCATTTCAGCATCTGTGCTGAGATTTTTCATGAGGAGGACTAGCCCTCATATTGCCTTGGTTTTGGTTTTTGTGAAAGTTTAAAAAAAATATTTGGGAACTATTCTTTTTAGGATCTGAACTTTCAGCTTTTGCTGGTTGCTCATAGCCATCCTAGCCTACCTATTCTCTTGTAGAGGCACAAATAACTTATCTTTCAACATGAGCCCTTTGATTAGTCCCAATAGTTTAAAGGGAATTGCTAAAATGATAAGATTTCTCCCTGGACAGCTCTTCTACTTTACAGAGCTTTCCTGCTTCTGCAGAATTTCATACTATATATCAAGTGCCTGAAAACAGAGAAGCGATGATGTAACACCCTACCTGGTCCCAGTCCCCATAATGCCTTGACTGGCCAGTAAATTTAAACGAGGCCTCAACGAGCTTTGGGAAAAACCTGAAGATACTGATAGTCCCCCCAGGATAAATCTTTAATAATACATAAAGGGGTCATGGAAGGGATAGAGAATTCCTCTCCCCCCCATTCTTTTTAAATCCAGGGATCTCTTGTCTTGAGCAGCTAAAAAAAGCCAACAACTTGAAAACTATATTAATAATTAAGACCCAGATCCTGAAAAAGACCCTTGGTGAATCAAACTCCTCTTTCTCTCAATAGTTCATGATTTGAAATATGTTTCTGGCTGAAAACAACAACAGCACAAAAACCTCACTAAGAATAATAAGTTGCTGCAGAAATGAAACTCCCTTTCTGGCTTACAGGGCTGTGTTTTCCTATGCAAATGCAGCAAAGCCCAGAAATTAGCAATGACTGCTAAATTAACACACTTGAAGAGCTTGGCTGGTCCTAATAGGCAGTCAAATGGTCTTGTTACATTGTAATGGTGCCAAGCTAATTGAAGTGATTACTGTTGCTCATGAGCAGCCCTTTTGAAGTAGAAGTCTTTTAAATTATCCATAGACGTTAAATGTCAGACACTATTGTGTAATTATACTTTGTAAACGCTGAATGTCATAAGGCATCACAGGTAATTGAGGTTTACAGAGAAGAGCTTTATCTAAACCTAATTGGGCATCAACTCTTTGTCACTATTTCTAAACCTAATTGGGCATCAAATTTTTGTGCCAGGGACACTCCAACACCTCACTGCAGGCCTTCCTCCATCGTTACCAGTAGAGAAATACATATCACAGCAAATCTGACCTTCCAAACCCAGGACCTCTGACAGTCCAACCTGTACAGCCTGTCAATCCAAGAAATGGAAATTTTTACGGGGAACCAGACCTCTACATTTCACAGGTGTGGGGCATCAGTAGTTGACAGTGATTTCCCACTTCATCTGTATGCTGGTTTCAGTTGTCACACTACGAAGCCACTACAGTAGTCAATGAAAGCTTTGAAATGCATGAAGAGCAGAACTTGGCTTAGTAATATGTGTATTTAATTTTTTTCCATTTACATGTTTTTTATATAATTATTTCTTATTATTTGAATTCCTAGGAGAAGTTATGATTTATAGTATAGAAATCTGTTTTACAACAGAACCTCTGCCTTTTACTCCTGTCATTTAACCTGGACACAGCTATTAACTCTCATGAGGATTTCTTATAGATAGATACATAGCTGCCTACAGAAGGGTTCTGCTGGGATCATTCATGTACTGTGATTGGTTGCATAAGTATGTCTGAATTTTATACCTGGCACCTTGATATCCTTTCTAATTACCCCCTCCATTCCTCCCACCCCGCTCCCAAATCCAAGAATGACAGTTATGCAATCTTTACTCTTAGTCGTTCACTCACATCTCCAAAAGAATTTTATTTAACAGACTTTAGACCTCTAACTTTATTCATACAGTCTTATTCAAAGTTTACTGAGATCATTGATTGCTTTGCCCCTGAATTCAACGCATTTGGTTTTCAAACCCATTAAAGCAATCAGTATAGTCAGTGACTCACTTGTCAGAAGATGTGAAAGTCCAAAAACTGCTTACTACTGCCACTTCTGCATAATTTGGTTTCACAGTCTGCTTTGCATGTTTTCGTCAGATGCTGGTGAGTAGACAGTGTTGAAAGTACTTATTACAGATAATGATCTTACATCTGCTTTTTATTAGTTAGTTTTAATTGTGTGTTGTGACTCGGGAGGAAATTCAGGCACACTTGTGGGATGAAACTCACTTTGTTAATGTGTATTTCATTGTGAAGGTGCAGAGGAGTTTTCTAAGACAAAAAAATTTGATCTCAGAATCTCAGTCTGCTTGCAAAGGAAGAGTTTTCACTGGTTACTGTAAATATTTTCACTTTGTTTTATCATATTATTTTATATTCAGAAAACTCTGACTTTTTTATCAGACAAACGATAATACAGAAAATGTTCACTCACTTGGAAAAAAGGTATAAAAGTGTCCTGTAACTTTTTTTTTTTTTGATAGTTCAGATCCTTTTTTACTCTCTTTTTTTGGTGGTGGTGGTTTTCTTGCGGTGATATAATTACAGAATTATTTTCCTTTAGCTTGTCTGTATAGTTGCACTTTAGAGACATAAAAGAATATGAATTTCAGTTCTGGACAAATCCACTGAATTAAATTGTCCCACAGAATGTAGCAAAACTGTAAAATAATAAAAGGAAACATGGTGAAATGCATCAAGTGCATATCCAGTTATATTTGAGATCTATCACTTTGATGTTTGATTTAGTCCTATCGTCTATGTGTTTGATAGCCTCTGACTTGCTCTTTCTCGTATAAAATCATATACACGTCCTTTCCTGGGGTGTGCTGAAGACTGTTGTCAAAAAGGCGTTTCATTCTCACTTGTCTGCAGCAGTCCTGACATGACTGCTAAAACATCAGAAAATGAAATTAAACCTGATGGCTGTGCTGTCCCCAAAGGGCAGGGAACTTGATTTCACTCAAGGCAGAACACACTAATCCACAGCATTAGCAGCTTGCCAAGGCTGTCTCAGTCAGTGCTTGTCTCTGTCAGGAGTGGGAATAGGGAGAGCTGTACATGGAGGTGGTGGGTAGGACAAGTTTGATCAAATGAAATTGGTGCTAACCAAAGAGATTGTCTATAAACTACATTTTGCAAAGACCAAAAATAAGTCATAGAACTGAAGGAACAAGAAAAAAAGAACTAAAAACATTGATTTATTTTTTCTGATTTGAGAATTTAGCTTCCTTTTAAGATTTTTAATTTAAACAAAGTTAATAGTTGTACAATTATGTACTTCTGGGATTGATAAATGCTGAAAATAGTGGCGATTTCACTGCTCATTTTTAAACAAATTAACATTTATTGTGAGAGAACAAATACACACAGAAAAGATATTCTAGTAAAAAAACTTACTAGGGACACACAAGTATTTCCCAAAATAAAGCTGATATCTCAAAATATTAATTTTGAACAGATGACCCTCCACCCCCAAGGGTTGCAATAACAACAGGGTTGTCATTTGATATGTACCCATTATACCCAACACCTTCAGCTGTTACTGTGGAAAGGTCTGGCCCTTTCCAGCAATGTTGGATTTAGGTGAAACATTGTGTTTTTTGCAAAGGACACCATAGTTTTTATTACAGATGTTAATCTGTCAACAGAATTGAGACAGATGACTCACACCATGACCTTGACAAAGTTTCTTTTCTTTCTAATGTTTTGACAATTCTATTTTCTTGGATCAATTTTTTAGCATTTTTTAAAGGAGTGCAAGCTGCATCACTCTTCTGTTTCTGTCATCAGACTTATTCAGTCTCTTTATTTGCAATAGAACTGGCAATATCTGTATTAAATATTCAATACTAGATATTGTATGAGTGACTTGCTCATCCTTTAATGTCAGCTCAAGCAATTCTCTCCTAATTTCCATTGAGGAGGCTAATGTATGTTCCTATTTCTTGTAAAAATATTTGCAGACAACAGAGTTAATAGAAGTATTATAGAAATATGAAAAGTCCATTTATTCTTGAAATAAAGCATTTTACCTTTTGGTCCTCATCTAATGTTTCCCCTGCATCTCTTGCCCTGTTTCCCTGTGCCTCACTCACTATCTCTCAGGAATTCTCAGAGCAGGCCTCATACACGCTCTTATTCTCTTCACTAAATTTAAGATGAAATTGAAAGAATGTTCTGGACAAAGACTTCCAGAAAGGGATTAGAGGTAGTTAGAGGAAGGGAAGTGAGTTAGAGGAAGGGAAATTGCAATGCAGATAGCTCCTTTGTATCAAAATATGACCATGAAAGAGAAGAGCCCTATTGAAGCAGACTGAGACAAGCTGATAGAAGCACTGTGCAAGCAAAATGTTTGTGGCAACCAGTACCGAGCAAAATAGCCTCAGGACTTGCTGATTTCTTCCAGAAGTTCTTGTACCTAACACTGACTCCTGTAAGAGCTACATGTACTGCTTGCTCAATGTGTGGTAGGGCGGTGGCCAAGAATTGTTAGTGCTTGTAAACTGCTGTGCTTTTTGTGCTGGTGGGTATAATGCTATAGGTGTGGTTATGTGCGTATAATTTCCCCTCACTGATGAGTAATTTTGCAGAGACAGCCTGGAACTTGTGGGTTTTTTGTTTTGTTGGGTTGGTATTGTTTTTTTTTTTTTTGCTTTTCCCCCCCCTTTATAATTTTCTCTTTTATTTGCATTCAATTATTTGTTTTTATTTTATTTACAATTTTATAATGGAATTTATTTTTGGCAGATGAATATTTCATAAATGAATTATGTTTAAATGTTTAAAAATGTTTGGTTCTTTCAGTAAACAATTTTATCAGCACAATAACACCATCCAGAGATTGTGTCTGGTGGACAGTACACACACACCTAAGCTCTGTTATTATAAAAGATCCCAGCTATTTCCACAGGACACACTGCAGTTTCCTGTGTCAAGCTGACCTCTTCTGTAAGAGTTATCTAGGCTTCATGTGGTGCAGTCAGACACTGACCTTGCACTGTTCCTTTGGAAACAGCTTCACTTTACTGCCTGAAAAATGACTACTAGAAATCCCTCTTTTGTTTTTTAACCTTTTATCAGTGATACCATTTTCTTGTCCTCACTTTTGCAAAGCACCCTTGACACGTGTGAAGCGAAGCAATACTGGCTCATCTTTTGGACTGCAGATGGTTTTACAGATTTGGATGCTTTTGTCACAAGATACTTGGACCATTTCTGAGGCTCTTGGAGGCAAAGGATGGTGTCATACCCCAGCAGCAGGTCTGGCTTAGCTTAGGCTTTGCAGTCAGCCGTGTGAAAGATGCTCTTTGATCTCACTGGAGATGTGCTAAAGCCCAGCGTGAAAGAGTTGACTGATCTCCTGGAGAATTATGCTCGTTGTGTATCTTGCCAGCATCTCCTCCCTGAAGTAACATAAGGGTGGTTTTAGTTCAGTAATAAATCGTGACACGTTTCTAGGAATCACTGTCTTTGAGTGAGGCGGTGGTGAAAATTCAGGTGAAAGTGGTTGAGCTTAAAACATCTTCCAGGTGGTAGAGAAGCTGACTTTTACATCCTGGACATCTGACTCAACTGTTGGTTGATGTTTCCAAAAGTTGATTCCTCATTTCTTTGCAAGTTTTATAATTGATACATAAAATATACTACGTTCTGCCAAACTCTGCTCTGTAGGAATAGATTGTTTAGATTTCACTGGTAAATATAAAGCTAAAGCTACACTAAAATTAGCAACAGCCTTGCCTGAACATAGGTAAAATAACAACATGCTCAAGCGCCCTTAACAAGTAAATATTTTGTTATTTGTATATTGTTAATTGATCCCTGCAGTTATCACTTTGTTGCTAATTTAAAAGAAAACAATGTGGGAATTACAGAAATTGATAGGAACCTGGGTATTTAGCTTGACTTAATACCATAAACAAAGACAGGAAGAGAACAGATGGTTTGTATCCATGGTTGATATCCAGCCCAGCTGGGATCACTTTCTTGTTGAGATGAAAAGAAAATAAGTTGAGGTACAAGCAGGGTAAACCATTGCCATCTGGGTCAATTCTTGTGGTAGCTATAAAGCAACCACTCCATACATCCTTGGTTTATCCTTCCTGTTTCCTCACTTATCAAATATTTATGGTCAACAACGGGCAGTTCTGTTTGCACACATTGCAATTGGATAATGAGATAGGTTTACTTCTGTTATTGATGGTGAGGGCTGATGGTATGAATAATTTCCTGTTTTTTTAAATGGGAATTGAATTATTGATGCTTCATTTAGGCGGTGATAAAAGTATTAGTATGTTTTGCCATGGCTGTAGACTGGTAGTAGTAGCAGCCAAGAAGACACTTGCAGGTAATGGGCCAACTCTATTGTGTATCTGGAGTACGAACTGGAAATCTGTTCCCATGAATACATTGATTATGGATTTACTGCTTTACAAATACTGCAAAATTTGTTCTGATATCTCTGCAGTTGACATCACTGCTAGTAGAAAAAAGACTACTCTGTTGTGTATTGAAAGAGCCTTGAATATCTTCAGAGAGTTTATCTGAACTTTACAGATTGACTAATTTTAAACTTCTAAATTCTTGACTATTACTATAATAACATGGTGATTTGAGTTTCTGCAATTCTGGTTCTAGGATTTATCTTTTTTTATTTTTCCTTTTTTAAAATTTTTTTTCCCCACCCTATTAAAAACCACTTTACATTTTAAAAACATAAGCTACACAGAAAGAGTGGCATTTGCATGAAATCTTTTGAAAGAAGACATGCTTGAGAGAGAAGTAGGGGCTGAGATTCCCTTCTAGTACTCTAACGTAGGATATAATGTCCCTTGCCAAATGTAAAAGGTTGAAATGAAACCTTCTCTACCCCATTTGCATTTCTTCACTTGCTACTTGCTGTACTCTTCTCTGTCCTATTTCTCAGTTCTTCAGTAGACTCAAATTCCCTCCTGCTTTCCCTAATCCCAGTCATCCCATCAGAGCATGAAGCATAGCAGCGCATCCCTGGTCCACAAACCTCCCTTGGCTGCAGTGTGAACCAGGTTCTGGGAGAAATGGCAAGATAGTGGGCTAGGAAATTTTAAAAAATACACATCTTCCTCCTCAGATCATGTTAATAAGTTTCAGAAGTGTCATGCATCTCTTAAGTCTTCCTGCCAGCCTTCATTTTTTGAACTGTGGGATGATGGGTAGGAGCCATTACTGAAAGTTTTGTGCAGTGTTTCTCATGATCAAATACAGAATCATGTAAAAAGTTGAAAAAAAATAGAATAAAGAAGATCTCAGGCCAATTATTTTTCTACAAAATACTTTATGTGACAACAGCAGCAGCCCCCAAAGGGCAGCATGTAACAACAGAGCCTAATTAGAATGATTTCAGTATAATCATTAACTAGCATCTAACACCTACGAGAGTATTTCTGTTTAAACTAAAACATGACCTGCATGGTGGAGAGGCCTTGTAAACTGTCGATAAAATGAAAAATGTGACAGTAAAGGTCAGAGCTATGCTCATTTGAATTTCAAGCAGGAAGCAGGCTCCTCAGCCAGCATATACAGGAAGAGTGGTGGCTCTTTCCATAGGCTCTCTTTGCCAACAGTAGCTGTTGGAGAAATCCTCCAGGACTAATTACTGGGGCTGCAAAACAAGTATTGTTCTTTTGTCTCTTTTTCTGACCTGGTGAAATGCAAGGGTCCTAATTATATTGTGTCAAAGATGTGGTTTTGTTTTCCGCTGTCGTGCGAGCAAAGGTCACTAGTTAAGAAAACCAAGTGGCACCTTACATCTCTCTCTATCCACCTGCTGACAGCTTCCTTGATACCCCTGCTAATCACATCACCTTACTGGAGAAACAGGGGAGGGAGAGCTTGCTAATAAACTCACCTTCCGGAGAGAACAAGGCTAACACATTGTGTTCCATTGGACCATGTAAATGCAGCTATCAAATCAGTGAAATCTGATTTGATTTGCAAGTCTCTGGTGAAATTTAAGAAGACAAAATTGTAAAATCTTCTGTAAAAAGAACCCCAAAAACATTAAAACATTTTTAAGGAAAGGATTTAAAAAAGCAGGAGCAAAACATTACATTAAAAAAATGGCAGAAAGAGTGATATTTATTCATTTTGGACCATTGCAAAGAGCTCTGTTAGCAGAATTTATCTTCTAAAAAAAAGCAGGAAAGCTAGTGCATTTAATTATGTTCTTATTTCCTTTTGTGACTTTTAAGGTGCTGTATGTACAAAGACAGCTTTTAACAGCTTTGAGGAATTGATGAAGCTATACATTTAGTATGTAAGCCTTGCTATGCTGAACCTTACTTGTTTTTCTTCCCATCCTCTGAACTTCCTAAGCTTAATTTTGACTGGCCTTTTATTTCCCCTTTTCCTCTTCAGAGTAGTTTGGGTTTTTTTTTTTTGTGTCCCTTCTTTACTTTCTAAAAATTTCCTTATATACTTCTCCTTTATTTTTTGTTTCTCATTGCTCATGTCTTTTTTTGTTTTCTCTTGAACTTTGGAATAAAAGTAATGCTTGTGAAGTGATGTGACAGCTGCTACAGATATCCTTGATGACTTCACAGAAAAAACCAAAGCAGTAGCAGATTATGTATAACAAATTTCTTTCCTTTCCTTCATTATCCCAGTTCTAGGCTGTCAGAGTAGCTCTGGCTTGTCTTCAAATGGCAGATGACAAATTGTACATATATTAATTATTCATTTATTTGTGTCTCAGCTAGTTAGAGTAAAATAGACTCTATGCAAATTGGCACAAAATATATATATGATATTATGTTGTAACCAGGAAGAATTTCTGGCATCAGACATCACCCAGCACTGTGTAGCTGTTTGGTGATTTCAGGTGCACTAAGAACAAAACATGAGCAGAAGGGCAGGCCCTCACTGTAAGCTGTTATGTTTAATTACCTGTTCTTTTCCTTTCTGGAGAACTTTGTCCATTGAATGTTGCTGCAGAATGCTTAGCTCTACATCCACAAGAGGGGGAGATGGTATAATCTTTCTTGAAGTTGGTGTAAGTCTGCTGATTTTTGGTGTTGAGGGTCTTGTCTTTCTAGTAGGCAAAGTAAAGAAAATTCAAAACTAAGTTACCGGCAGTAACAATTCAAGACTCTTCCTGTCGCCTGCTGCTCCATTGTGGCTGGTTGTAAAACCCTCAATAGCAAGTTATAGACTTGGGTGTAATATCTGTTTGTGACAGATTACTGAGGAGCATGAACAGTTGTGAGGAAAAATTATTTTGTACTTTAAACAATACTATTTTCTGTGCATTTAACCTTCAGCTTTGTTACAGATTCTCAGCTTCTGCCTGTCTTACCGCCTAGAGAAATCATTAGGCTAGTGGTATTTTGGTAATTTTACTCAAAGTACATTGTTTTCACAAATAATCCATATCCAAACAACCAACAGCTTCCTGTTTGTGTCTTAACTTTTCTCCTTCCACTTGTGCTGGATTACTTCATGGCCATGAAGATGTGTGACTGCAGGGAATTTGGAAGTACTGGCTGTAACTTCGTATTAGCCTAATGTTGTGGTTAGATGCTGGCTAAGCATCAACTGCTCACAAAAAAATATTCATTCCTTTTCGTCTACTAGAGGAAGGTTGAAATGAACCTTCAGAGAAGGGGAAAATAGCTCTAAAGAGTCCATGTTGAGATAAGGATTAGGAGAAATCACTAAGGGCAAAATAGGCTCAAACTTAGAAAGTAAAAGAAAAATTTATTGTTAACAGTATTAAAAGAGGGTAATGAGAAATAAAATAAATTTTAGAACACTTTATTCTTCCCAGTCCCTCCCTCTTTCTCACAGATAGTGCAGGGAGCCAAACATGAGGTTTTTGTCAGTTTGTCACTTCTAATTTTCTTCTGTTTGTTTTGTTTGTTTCTTTTGTTGTATTGTGGGGTCTCCCTGTCAGGGGAGACACTTCTCTGTGAACTTCTCCAATTTGGTTCTCTTCTCATGAGCAGCAGCCCCAATCAATCTGGTGCAAACGTGAATGCTTCTCACAGGCAAAACAGGCTTCCCAAAACTGTTGCCCGTGTGTCTCTTGTCTGTGTGAGTGCATATTCCTCCTTTTGGCATCCACTCATTCTGTTGTGAGAGCGGACCTCTGCCTCTCTCGTGGATCCAGTGAGCTGCAAGGGGACAGCTTTCTTAACTGTGGGTTTTACCACAGTTTGCAGAAGAAAATTTTGTCTCTGGCACTGGGAGCACCTTCTTCTCCCTCTTTCTTTATTGACCTCAGCGCCTCCATTTTTGTTCTCCTCAGCTGTCTTCCCCTTTTCCTTTTCTCTGACTTGGAAGAAAATTTTTGTCAGTAAGTTTCTTTGTTCTCAAGTTCTATCAGCTGAAAAGCTCTCATGGGGTTTTGCAGTGCTGAAAGGCTGATCTCATCTGTGCTCCATGCCAAAGAGTCACTCGCAATGTTTCTGCTACTTGGCCACGTGGCCCGCCGGCACCGTGTGGGCAGTTCCGGCCACCATGGTGCTGGCACCATTCAGCTCCTCTCTTGATGTGGGGCACCAGCAAGGAGATGCCCCTACCGCTGTCCCTGCCCTTCTGCCCACAGCACAGCTGGCTGAAAGCGGCCAGGCAGGCACAGTTCCCTGCAGATCCTGCCGAGATGTCTGCAGCCGTGGCAGCCATGTGGCTGTGTGGGAAAGAGAAGCTGCTGCCACCCCTGCCTTTCTGTCAGTGGCACGGCAGGCTGCAAGTGGCCAGGCAGGCACAGTTCACCGCTGGCCATGCTGAGGTGGCACCAATCAGGTGGCCCTGGCCACAGTGCCTCCTCATCCCTCGGCAAAGAAGAACTTTTGATTTCCTTCTTAAACGTGGCATCACAGAGGTGTAACTGACTACTCTCATTGGCCTAGCAGCATGTCTATTCTTAGAGCCAGCTGGAGATTGGCTTTGCCAGGCATGGAGGAAGCTTCTCATAGAAAATCACTTCTGTGGCTAGCTTCTTTGCTCCCCACCAAAGCCCAAGCCATGCAAAACCGATGCACCTATTAAATGTCATCAAGTTTTGGTTCTGCCATGTGAGTAGGATCTGACCCACTCTAACCTGTCATTGCTGTGATCCATTTTTGTTGGGAGATGGAGAATTTTTCGCTGTTGCATGTGGCTGAACTCCAAATAATCTCTTTGTAGTATTAAGCCTTCAGTCTTCTTCTTAAATGTCTACTTCACTGAAAACTTCCTGCAAGATATATATCCTATTTCTCATTAGGAAATAAATATCTTTTATAAAACATGAAGTTGTTTTATGTGCTAACACGATGTTATTGTGAGCAGTATTCCTGAAAAAATTAACTTAGCCCATATAAATACTGTCTTTGCTTTCTAGTTGTTTTAACAACTAGACAAGATGTTTACATGTTGCTTTGATATCCTGATGATTACCATTTGCCATTTATGGATTTATATTAATAATTTTAACTTTACAGAACTTTTTAAAATGCAAAGGGTAATAATTAGAAACATATGCCTAGCAAGAATGTCAGCTGTACATATCTAATATTCAGTATGGCTGGAGTTTTATAGCTGGTTTTGAATTTTTGCAAAGATATGGGAGTGTGTGGTAAAAATAAAAAGAACCTTGCAGAGTATTGTACTTCTGTAAAGCCTTTTCTGCAGCTCTGCTACAAGTGGAAAGAGGCACTGCAATTCTTCTTTATTTGCCCAGCACAAGGACATATCCTTCTGACAGACTTGTTGTTTGACCACCATAAGGAAGATTTTCATTGTCTTACAAAATTTTTGATGATTTTGTTTTGCCTTATGCTTCCTTATAGCAAGCAGAAATAGGGAATTTAATAAGGTAACATACAATATCTGTAAAATCTATTATTTAATATAAAATCGCGTCTTAAAAAATTCTCCTGCAGAGTTTTGCACAAAGGTCATTAGATCTGACTCAGGTGCTGTTAGTAGCATTTAATTGTCTCACTGCTTAGACCCACAATGCTGTGGAAATAACATTTTGTTCTGTTTCAATGTTGCTTGGAAGGCCAGTTTCATGTGCCTCAGATGTCCTTTGTGAAGTGTTGGTATAGGTGGTGTGTGGGCCTAGGACTTTTTACATCCCCTATCATTAATAAGACTAGATTTTTCCTTCAATTTTGTCTAAATGCATTAAAAAGTAATGATTTGGAGTAGGAAAGAGTTATGGAATACTGATTGTTGGAGAAATGGGATTAGATAAGTATGAAAATTATGAAAAATCAGAAGGAAACAGAATTTAGGGAAATAGTGAATAATGTCTAGTTCTCTGTTTTCCTAGATATACCTCTTGGTATTGGAGGAAGAGGTCTGGCATCTTCTGCTTGTGGTGTCTGCTGAGTCACCAGGATGAACGCAGCCTGGTTATCCCTGGTGCAAGATACCCCCTGAACCCACCCGTGTCAAGGGATGAAGACAGTGTCCACGTGCAACAGTGCAGGAATGTCAGGGGATGTTGAAGAGGTGAATCTTGGTGTTGGATGGCAGACCTTTGACTTGCAGAACACACTGCAAGCAGCAGTGCTGCTGAGCTCTGGCCTCTGTTTTCTCTAAGGCCTGAAAAAGAGCAAGAAAGTTGTCAAAACTCAGTGTGCTTTAGCGTGAAGATCAGTATTGGGACTTTAGGAAGGAGAATTCAGCACCCCCAGTGCTGAGACAGAAATCACATTAAAAAGCTTTTGGTACTGACAGTTTTGGCCTATATTGCCATAAGGAAAGTGAGCTTTAGGATATTGTACTGGGGATAATTTTCAGAATTACAGAAGAGTATGAGTCCAATTAAGTGGGCTAAATTTCTGAAAGAAATGTACCACCTATAGTTTGTTAATAAAAAGACAGCTTGCAAAACATTGTAACCACACTTCTTTTAGTAGTATTTTAGACATTTTAAGCATGTTTCTTTTATTTCTTTTAAGAATAATTTCTTTGCTTAAAAAATAGTACAGAAATAATGACAGAAGTGTCTTTAATTAAATGAAAGAAAATATAGATGAGATAAAGGATCTGTCCTTTCTTTTCCTCATTGTCTTATGTTCCTCACTCCGATGATATTAACAGATTCTTGCTGTAAAAGAAATTGATTCTTAACTCTCAGGCAGGTCATTATAAAACAGGTTTTAAATCATTTGGTCTTCCCATTTCTGAAATATAGACTTCACTTTAATATTCTCTTCATTACCAGCAATAAAAAGCCCATAATTTATGAAAAATGAGCTTTCTCTTCCATATGTTCTCTGATAATGTTCTACTCCTCATTCACTTGTCCCACACCTGTTAACCTGCCAAACTGGTACTCAGTACATTGTGAAGATGCTGTATCTATTTCTGTTGCATAACCATGTGAAGATTAAAAACCATGTTAAAGGCTGGCCTCTTGTTTATTAATAAATTCCATTTTTTTATTAAGTTGACACTGACATTTGATCATTCATGGAGGGGATGGATGCACCGGCATGTTGGTATGCCAGACTGCACACACCTTTGTCTTTACACATCACACTTAAAGGCAGGCAGGTAAGGTGCATGTAAAAAAATGTATTCTCTCCTGCTGGCAGTGGTGGTAATTTGCCTGGTCTATTCCTGCAAAGTCAACAGAGGCAGGGCAGTTTGGGATAGAACACATTTTCTGCAGAAGAGTGAGCTCACTTACAAGAGAGAGCCTGATGGCAGTTTACAAATTAAACTTCTGCGCATTTAAGACAATATGGCAACATTGGCAGTTAGTGCAGAAGAACACTGTAAATCCCTTCCACGTGTAATATTCCATTCCATTCCATTCCATTCCATTCCATTCCATTCCATTCCATTCCATTCCATTCCATTCCATTCCATTCTCCCTAAGGAAAAAAATGACCTGTAAATACATCTATGATTATATCTTCGTGACTGCCAACTTGCTGTAGTATTCTGGACTCCCATGTTAGGACCATGGCCAGATCCTTCTCTCTTAATTTAGCTCTGGTGGGGTTGTCAGGTACTACTTCAAACTCATGCTCTCCATATTTGTTGTTTTTAATCATCTTCTCAAAGTTTCTTGCAAAGCTGGACAAAATACCTTTTTTCTGAGTTAATTATCCTATCTGAAAAATGATTAAATCTATTCAACCTGCACTAATTTTGAAATTTTAACCTGCTCAAATTGAAATGAGATCAAAACGAGGTGGAATGAATTCCACAAAGAACAGATAATCAAAAAATGTTATAAAAAAGCAGAATAGGTATTAAATTACATTCTTTAATCAGATAGAGGCATAGAATTATCTTATATGCAAACAACATTAGGAAAATGTTGATTCTTTAAGGTTATCAGTAAAGTGGATTTCATTTGATAAAGGAAAGTCACATGCATTTATGTTGCTAGAGAATAGTTGTCCACTGATAATTTCAGTATAATTCACATATGTTTGAAAGCAGTCATTTTCATATACTTGCAAAATGTGTATTTGCATAATGGGAATAAATAGTACGTGCAAGAGTGAAGCTGGAAGCTGAGGGTGGCATTCATGGGTAGGATACTGAAGATGATCTGCATCAAGAGCCACACAGTATAAAACTGCTCTCTAGGTTTCTCTGTTCCTTGTGCAAAGTTAAATATAATGTAGTCAGGAGGGTGTGGTCATCAAAGACCTGATCTGTCCGGTTAAAGTTATGAGATCACTGGGCTTGCCCTTTACCTGTGCTCCGACAGTAATATCTATACTATTTATACCATTTTCCTTTTTCCTCTTAATAGAATTTTTTATGCTATGGGAGACATAGTTGGAGGAGTCAAAACAAATCTCTATCTCAAATTTACTCTCAAGATAATATTTTAAAGATGCATTTCTGTGCTATTAGAAGTACATAGATAACATGGTTAGTTTTTTCTACAATATTATGACTTAGATCTAGCCTTTTAAGATCATAGAGTCATAGATTATTTTGTGTTGGAAGGAATCTGTAAAGGTCATCTAATTTAAACCCCCTGCATTGAGCAAGGTATTTCCTGATAATTTCCAGACCTCACATGTTCAGGACTTTTATATCTTAGTTGCTCTAAAGTACATTTCTTTACAATTTGGTTTAGGTTTGATTGTAATACTTGTGTCTCTCTGCTCTGCTTTGCTGCTCTTTGTCTATGTCAGTGTATTTTAAAGTTTGCGTGTAAACAACTCTTCACCTATTTTTAAAGATGTGCTGGATTTAGCTTTGTCGTGGGCAACATGGAAATCTGTTGTGAAGATTCTTTCTGTGTCTACATAAAACCATTGTTTGGCATACTTGCCAATGAAAATATTTCCAGTCATTTGTGTTTTCATTCAGGAACATCCTTCCATAGAAAATCTGCGCTGTCTGTAACTCTTCCACTCTCCAATTACTAAGAAAGAAGAGAAAGAAAAGGCTGAATGTCAAAATAGAGTCCTATTTCAATTTTGCCAATCCAAAATCTCTGCTGCCCTCTGAATTTACAGGGTTGCTGGGTACCTGTTCTAGGTACTTAAAATTTGCAAAAAATATTATGAAATATTTTTCCAGTGATAAACTCAGTCTGTTTATAGGCAGGAAAGCTTGGAAAACACATTGAAGGTACATAGTGGCAATATTTAGACAAATATAAATCTGAAATTAAGAAGACTACAAGATGTCTGGAGTTCCCTAGACATGTATTTCTCTTTCTGTCTCATAATTCTATCTTGGGAGACTAGGAGGAAGGTCTGTATTTTTTCTGAGATTCCTAATATTTATAAGGAATATCTAGGTAGCTATATGTTTGAAAAGTCTAGACATGTTCTCTTTGCATATATTCACTGTGAACCAAAGTAAGGGCTTACTGTTCATGTAGGTGTAGTTTCCCATGGATTGCATTTATGATGGAAGCTTTAAATAGTAAATATGTATGTACTTCTGTCTGAAAAATCTTGGGCAAAGCCAGGTAATCCATAAATACTTCCCATGGTAGTGAGTAGGCTTGGTTTCCTGCTTTTACCCCAAAGACCTTCCCTACATTTTCAGTTCACTATCTTTTCATTGTACAAACTGATTTTTTTTTAATTAAGAAGCAGTGCTTTTATCTGCATCTAAGAGTTTCTGGCATGACCTTGGCATGCATTTAGAGGTATTTGAGGGAAAAACAGACAATTTCCTATTTCATTCTAAAATCAGATAATTTCCTATTTCACTCTATAATTCTGCTTCCATTTCTTTTGCTGATCAGGTCTCCTTTTGATCTTTCCATCTCCCTCATCACTATACCTTCCCTTCAATGCCTCTCATTTTCCTTCCTGCTTTTCTACTTCAGGAAGAAAAAGACACTTTTCAGACTCTTCAGTTCTTGATTTACCTGATCACTCCTCCATTTCTGCTTTTTTACCTTAGGGCTGCATCTGTAAGACCTATTGTTTCAAAGTGCTCTATGACTTAGTTCTTGTCAGCACCTAATGTTATCTTACCCTGTGCTTGCTTTCAACCTTTGCTCCAACAAAGACTAGCAGTAAGTCTTCCTATCAGCTCTTTTCTCACCAGTCATTTCTATTACATGAGCTATTGCCTGCTGAATAAGATAGATAATTGGAATCAGGGAATGTTTTCACCTTGTGATTTTGCAGAGCAACGTGTACACTTTAACAACACAACGTAATAGACACTGTGACTGTCAATACTGCCTATACATTAAATGGAAAATAGCAAAGCTACTGACAAGTTTCTGCTCCAAACTGCATTCTTACCAGAAAAGAACAGTGTGATTTTGATCTTTTGGGCTACTATTTGTTTTACAACATCCACATTGTTAAAGAGGGCTTCTGCATTGCTTGGAATTCCTGAAAAGTTCTATTAAGAGAGATGGCAATGTTGAAATGCTTGATGTACACCTAGAAAATACTGTGTATTTGGCAGAAATAGAGTTCAAACTGTTTTTTAGCAAATATACTGGCACCAGCTTCAGCAGAAAGTGGTATCAAGGTTTAAAAAAAATAAAATTTCACATCCTGTCTCAAAACTGAAATAAGATTTCCAAACTGAAGCAGGACTATGCATCCCTCTATACTTATAAATAAAATATTTATTGATTGAGAGTGCTGGTCTTTTACTTTAAATATTCCTTTATTCTTCCACATATTTTTCCTCCTTGCTGATAATCTGCTGCAATAAACTTCAAGGGACAAGATGGCTTGTTTGCTTTTTGATTTAAGCATTTCAAAGAAAGACCTTTTAAAGAAATAGCTACATTGATTAATTTACCCAACATACCTCTGTGTTTGTAGAACACTTTTTTTGCTCTATTTGAATTTACAAACCTTCTTTCCTCTTTTGAAGGAATACTAGAAAAGCAAAAGTGTTTTATTTTGCTACTTTTTACTTTCTAGTTGCATTGCTTCTTTGTACTGCCTGTCAAAGATGAAATATTAGTACATTAAACATAATTTCTTCTTTTGTTTTACAGGTGACCTGCTATTTTTGTTTTCTTTCTTTTTTCCTTCCTCAATTATACTAATTGACAACTGTGTGCTAAATTTTGCAGTCTGGGAGGGAATACATAAAAGATGTAAACTCAATCCTTCTTGATCATTCTTGAGGCTCTACATGGATACATGTATATAGTATAGTTATATAGATATAGTTTTGGGGCTATTCTGTGTGTTATGGATGCAGTAGAGGTGTCACGGGGAGTCTTGGGATTAGGTGGCCTTGGGAGTCAGTTTGTGTTTATTTTGGTACTATAGTGGCTTTTGATTAAGACTATGCACAATTCTCTCTTATTTTCTGAGCTCATTTCTTTGAAGGCATCTTATTAATTTGGATTTAACAAGAAGCATGCTGTGCCAACATTTTTTTCTCAACACTCTTGAGCTATTTCTTTCTTTTTCTAATCGTAGAAGTAGTTGATAATGCAGATATTACCTTTCTGATGATTCAAGATTATTCTCAACATCACATCCATCGACTTCATGTAGTGTTTTTTTGAGTGCTAGGCCAAGACTAACCAGATTAGAGACAAGATATTATTCCTGGCATCAATTTTGTTTTTTCTTGAGTCAGTTCTCTTTTTTCCTTTGCCACCTTGAACTGTTATTTTCTCTCATTTATTCATCTCCTTGTTCAAACAAAAATGATGAAAATTCATGTAAAATAACATACGTTTTTGTTTTTCTGAGTTGGCCTTATAGCAAAGAGAGCCTACTGTTCTCATGATCTTTGGCTGCTCAGTTGTTCTGTGTCTGTATTGCAGGGTTTTTCCCTCTCACACCAGTATAAATCACAAGGTGCTGTTGTTAATAATGCCACAGTCAGGATAAATCTAACACTTTTAGCATTCTTTCTGAATTCTTGACTGGGCTTTTAGCTAATGATATGTCAGCATAAACTGTGCAGAAATCAATAACTGCCTAGATCACCATGGACTGGGCCCAAGGTATTATGTGATTTAAAGCATGTTATTTTTTCTACAAAAATGATTTTATGTGCCATTGATTTTAGAGTTATACTGCTGTTTGGGTCCCTCTTCTCTATTTTACTCCTTTTCTAGAGCAATCTTCAAGGACATCATGAACACCCCGAATGTGGAGGGCAAGCCATAGCTTATGATGTACTTATGCCAGTAGCAACATCTGCTGTTTGCTATTTTCTTTGGACTCAGATTTGAGATGGCAGAAATTTGCACATGGTGATCTCTTTGGATACTGGCTTCTGAAAAATGTGTCCCTTGGGTTTTGAAAATGTGGTTATGCTCTGCCATGTGATGGTTTTCTTTAGAAATGTGGGACTCCTGCATATGATCAAGGTTTAATTCTGATATGAACCCTGTTCATTTCTCTCTGCATTTGTGTTTCACAACAACCAAGCTCCAATGACTTCAGTAACAGCATTAATATCTTGAACAGTAAAATAGGATGTGCAAGTGACTTATTTCCTTCCTTTCCTCCCTTCCTGCCTGCCTCCCTCCTTTTTCAGCAAGCAAACATTGCATCTCTCTGGTTGCGTAGACATGTGCAGATGAAGTGGAATCAGTGAACCAATCCTGATTTACAACAGTCTTAAATGTACTCCAGACCTGAGGATAAGACATAAAATTCTGTGTTGCAGAGATTTGGAACCCACAAAGTATCTTATCTTGACTGTGTAATGTAGACTGTATTCAACCAGGTTATCACAGTGCTGAGGGCAGCAACTTCTGTTAGTTCAAAGGTAATTATTCTCAGTTTAAGGACACATGAACTTCTCTGACTGCTTCAAGAAACAGAACACAAAATGAAGCAAATGAAACAAAGTAAAAAGATAAGAGGAAACAGAAGCTGTGTTTGGAATATTAAGAACAAAGAACAGATCCTGTTATGGTTTACACCTTCTCACTGATTTTCAGAAGCATTAGGTGGTTATGCAGGGATGTAGGTTATGGAAAATTGCTTTGAGCTGTTCAAAAGAAGCAGCAAAAATTAATGTGCCTCTCTTCATCCTAAACATAAACTTTCCAGTCTCATTGCTCTATCTTCTGCGGGGGTCACTAGGATAAATGGTTTAAATTCTCTGCATACCTCACTTTATTAATTAGACATGTTTTAGACATCAGGGTGCCTGTTTTCTTCACCTTCATTTCCTTCTTGTTTTCATTCTTCCTCATTCTGGATTAAATTATAGCCTGAGAACAGATTTATATAAAGTCATACTGTAATAGTCAGTAAAAATATTGTCTACTGCTTGGGTACACCTGGGTGTATTTTACAGAAGCTACTGAGAAATAGGCAAAAATGGTCTGGGAATGAAAAAAATAAGGCCAGACATACATACAAGGGGAGCGTGCTCCTGCAGGCAGCTCCTCAGCCAGGGAAGTTTGAGTGAAAAAATAGGAAGGACTTCCTGTTTCTGATTCATACCTCATGAGAAGCTTCTTTAATGATTGCTCTTTTGTGGAGCCAAAGCAATGTTCATTTGCCATTTATTTATGGTTTAATACCAATGTATCAGGATGAAAATTGAACAAGGAATAAGGTTAAATGAGAGGCATGCCATGCTCTGACATAGAAACTACAGTGTTGATGAGTGTCTCAGAAAGCTGAATGGAAGGAAATATTTTTTCAATAGATCTTGCAAATAACAACAGAAATGAACTGATCACATTTTGGTTTAATGGTACATTTAACTAATTCTGAATTACAGGGGATCTCTTTTGGAAGTGCTTCTCATAGCAGCATTAATAGCAAATGAATTTATTGAGATCAGTGTTATTGCAGTGAATAATTGCAAATAAATTAATATAATTACAGGGAAATAAAAGTGTTAGCAATTTAATTTTTACATTTAATTTTTCATTGCCAAGATCCTATCTATTCTCTCTTGCAATAAAGTGTCTCTGCTTGCTCCTCCTTATCTCACTGCTTACGTAGAGTTTGTAATTCTGGTGGTTCACATGTAAGGTTATTGTAATTCCCAGGGGGTTTTGTTCATTCGTACCTGTCTGCGCACATCTCTAGACTTCTAATGTGGTATCAGAGATGTCCTCATAAATCTTAGGGAACTGATTGACTATCAGTGATTTTGCTGAGTTTTACAGAGGAGAAAGAAACTGTAAAACTTGCCCATGGTTGTATTTGAGCATGTGAATAATGGTTGCAGCCCAACAGCCTTTTTTCCTATCTCCACTCATTTTTGCTGACATAAGTCTAAAATAACTTGTTCAAGGTCAGTGGAATTACATCAATATAGAATTAGGGTAAATAAGAGAAAAACCAAGTTTCCATGTGCATTTCTCCTAGGAGAGCTTTTAGGATTTGATGGCTGAGTCAGCAAACTGAAGAATAATTTTCCTTATTTCGTAAATGCAATTAAAAAAACAAGCTAAAATTGTTTTGACTTTTCCACTCATATTCCCTCCAATCTAATATTAATGAATCCTATAAGGAAGATTCCTCTGCCTATGTGATTATACAACTCATATTTGTAGATTTGAAGGAAGAATAGAGAAGAAGGATTTTGGAGTCTAATGGAGAATCCTTATTGGATAAAGCAAGGAGAGGACTTTGACCTATGTTACTTGAAAAGCCCTTATTAAAGGTAACAGGATTATTTAAGCTTTAGCTTCCTAAGTATGGGTATTTAAACCTAGTGGAGAAGCTAGTCAGAAGTTTTATTCATTTTTTTTAGTGTTCAAGGAGGCTGCTGGTTTTAGAAAGAAATTTTGAGATTTCTCTGTGAATGTCATGGGAAATGTCAAGGGAACTTGCTTTTTCAGTCTCTCCAATTAGATATCATTTCAGAAACAGGCTTTCTTAGAAGGATCAGGATGTTAGTGCTTGGGTGAAATCACTTTAATTAAAGGTAGGTAGGGCAATTCCTGAATTTAGGAACCAGTATAGTCCAGCATGCAGTATAAAACAAACGGAATATTTTATTATTTTTTCTTGATGATACCTGATGAGCCTGGCCTGTGATGGCTGAGCGTGGGCTACCATGTATGAGAAGAGACATCTGCAGACCTTCCCATGCAGCTTTGCAGGAATGGTCTGCAGCACATGCCACCCCAGCAGATATCACAAAGACTACAATTTTTATTACCCTACTGATAGATTTTATATCTGCACATTGCAGGAAGGCTCTCCTGGGTCTCAGATTTCCATGAATGGTGAAGAATGTTCTTTAAATGTCCATTCTACTATAATCCTTAATAATGCACAATACTTTCTAACTGTTAAGCTCTATTGCAAGAGTCACTTTTGGCTTCAAAGTATGGATTGTGAGTTTGCAGGTGTTTAGCTCCACTGAAACCACTTATCTGTTTCTGCATTTGTCACCAGTCTTGCTTTATCAGAAGGAAAAACTGGCCATAAGAGAGAGCTGAGAGGCTTTTTATTGAAAAAAAACCCAAAGTGCTGAACATACCCCATGACTTCGATATAAAATCCTTTGTGAATTCTAGTCCCCCTTTTTTAGCTATGCAGGTAATTGGTGCCTGGCAGCTCATTCCTGTTGTATTTCTTTGGCTTAGCTTTGTGTTAATTACCTAAATTTACTCATTTAGAGGTAACGCTGCATGTGGTTTGGCAGGCACATGTTTTCCTAAAGAGACTTTCATGTATGCTTTTCTGCCTGCACTGGAAGCTGCATTTAGTGCACTGTGCTTCAAAATGTTATTGTTTGCTTTTAGTCAGATAAACAAATATTATGATAATGAAAAGTCCATGAACAAATGGTGACAACAGCAGAGCACTAAACATAAGAATTAATTAGCAAGAACAGTTAGCTATCCCAGATGTCTGATGTAATTTTGAAGAGACAACTTGAAATATTTAAGGCATTGAAAACACTACTTTAGGAGAGTGAAAAACACCCATACACTTTAACATCTAAATTACAAATGTGATCTCTCTCTCTTAGCTACTGACTTATAAATGAATGATACCAAGACTTACATGCCTACAGCTCATCAGTTGAAATAAAAAGGCTATGCCTTTGCCAGTTTTCTGACCATATGTTTCTTCCCAGTTCTGAACTTCTTGTCAGGATGGGCCAGGAGCCAATGGGAGCAAGGATTCCTCTCATTGTCAGTAGCTCAGACCTGCACACGTTGCACCAATTTCTAATATTTTGTTTTGGAAAGTGGACCCAGAACTCATGAAGTGTCATGCTGAAGCACAAGAATTTCCATTATGTCTATCTTTTCCTCCATTTTGTTTGCCACAGTCTTTTCTGTGCAACAACTGCCGTGCACATCTGTTCTTACATTGCTGAGGTTTCAAGGCCACATTTATAAGCCAGTTAAAGAGTGAGATCTGGTATGTCTGTTAGGGTATAGGTACCTAAAACAGTGACTGACTTCTGATATGTCCTGTGCCATAATTTTGTTTGGTTTAAGTAGCAAGGAAAGTTGCTTGGAGGCTTCAGTTACCCTTGGTCAATCTGAATCTGTGCGCATCAGTGTTTTAGCTAGTGGACCTCTGCTGGTACAAAAAATACTCTGTAAATATAATCTCAGCTGCCAACCTTGGCAGGAGGAGTCCCTGGAGCTCCCAGTGTTCCTGGTAGATATTGCTAGACTGTGGCTTAGCTATCTACTCAGCAAAGGGGGTAAAATAGATTCCCTCTTGCAAACTTTGCCATAGCCATATGCAGCTGAATTACAGCCAACGAAGGTATCCTCAGGTGTATTGGGCTACAGGGAAGAGCTGCAATTTTTCTTCTTTCATTGCTATTAGGCCAAGGCTAGCTACAACTTTTTCCTAAAGAAAAACTTTCAGATGTGTTCTGCCCACCTCAAGTATGACCCTAGGAGTTTGTTTACAAATCTTTCCTCTCTTAGTTAAGCAGATCACATCATGCCAGGAGTTCGGTTCTGAATCCAGATAAAGATTAATGTGAGGTTTAGTTTCACTGGAAATGAGAATTGTCCCTGTGTGCTGAATGAGATTTGTAAAATGAGGAAATACTCACTAAAGCAGAGCATTGGCATATTTTCAAATTAAGATCACAGTGAAAATGAATTCAGTGCACTCTGGTTAATTAACTAACTAGAAAGGTATGAGAAATTCTATCTCCAGTGACTAACACAGTCTGCCTTTTGATCTGAATGCAATAAGAAGGAAGGCAGAGCTATTGAATGTCTTAACAATGTTGATTTTGTATACTCAGTGAAAGTTTACCGGAGTTGCAAATATTTAGAGTTGTTGTGTAGTCATTTTTCCATGATGACATTACCTCCATTTAGGAGGACTGTCTTTGTTTTTGCTCCATCTCCAAAATAACCATTTGAGTGCCATTTATTTTGCATAATAGCAATCACCTGTACTAAAAAGTAAAAGGCAGTGTAGCAGTGGCAGGCTCTTCTTCATACGCTCTCTCCAAAGAAAATTTCAAGTCCATTTCAAATGGACTCAGTTCTTTTCAATTTCTATCTCATATATTAAAGGTTTTTCTTTTCTTCTATCCAGGGAAGCCTAGCTATGTGCAGTAAGGGAGGGAAATCCTTAATAAACATCTGTCACCTTCATGGGACTGAGTGCAACTTCTGTAGGAGAGATTTCTTGTGTCTTAGCAAAAGCCTTCATTTACAGGCTTCTGCTTCTGCGATGCCTATGACATCAAAAGGTGGCTGGTCCCTGCCCTGTAACAGTGTTTAAGGGTAAAATTCCATCTGGAAAGATAGCAGATATGTGAGGGAGAAGCATGATAAGGGCCACACAGTTGCATAGGAAAGAGAGGAGGCAGCTGGCCTGTGTGAGGAACAAACAGCTAGAATGGCTTAGATGCATCCATTGAGTGGTCAAGTCACTTTCTTCACTCCATTCCTTTTCCCAAGCCTGGTGATTCCCCTGTCAATAACCTGAGGCAAGAGAAGAAAAGGCAGGGTCATTGGGAACAATTAAATGGGGACAAAAGGCAAAGTAGGTCCTAGGAGACAAAATACTGCCATGAATGTGACAAGGGATACATGAGAGGAATTTTTTTTAAAGAAAGAAAAGGGCAGGTAAAAGAAAGAGTAATGAAGAGAAAGGTGAAAAGAATTCTAGACAGTTGTGAAGTAAAAATTATGGTGATTAGTAGAAGCGATATGATGAGGAATACGGAAAATGAAAGTGAATATAAGAACAGAAAAAATTGTAGCCTTTGACAGTTTATTTTCTTCTGTTTTTTGGCAGTCATCCTTGAAAGGCTTTAGGAAGGTGATCAGGTCAAATGCCTAATTTCTGATTACTATTTCTCTGCTGTAGAGATTGCCTTAAAACAGCTGGCACTTTTTGCTGTTTTGAGTTAGGATCTTAATGGCATAAACACTTATATTTTGGTCTGGTTGTCAGTGTTGGTCTTTCTTCCCCTGACAGTCATAACATGACTCCAAAATGACATTACAAAAATGATGTAGCATGGAATTATTTTAAGATAAAAAACTTAAAACCTTATGAAGTGTAAGGCTATAGGTGCTAGTAGGAGCAACTTCAGGGGGTAGGTTCTGAATACAATGTTTATAAGAATCTATAATAAAAATTAAAAATCTGTTAAAAGGCATTGGAATTGTTCGTTCACAGATCTGTACCACAAGTCCCATAACTGAATAAAAAGGCCTAAAGATATGAAATAAGTGGAGGTTCTACTGTGAAGCTGGCAGCATAGAAAGAAAATACATTTCACACTTAGACACAGAGAAATATTTATTTTTATACACATTTTATATTTTAAGACACTTGATTTTGAACAATTGTGTTGGCAATGTGGAATAGTAGCAGAGTAAAAATAGTTTACCACTCTATAGACAGCCTGTGGCAAAGGGCAAATTTAATGTGAGCATTGTCTGAGTCATTCATCTGTGCCTAAACAAATTCTGATGATCTACCAGACTTGGGGTGATTGCAGTGTCTGCCTTGTTTATGCATCCAGACTTCCATTTTTTTCGCTGGGGGTGGCGGCCGGGACAGGTAGCAAAAAACAGATTCAGGAATTTGGATTGGAGTTAGTAGTTAATTACCTGAGTCATACATGTTAGGGTTGTGTTAGTAGTTGAGAAGTCCTCTGAGCCTGTCTTATACCCATCTACCCTTGATCCCTCTGTGGAGGTCTATGTTTTCTGCATTTATCCTGGTTGACGAAGATCCATATCTAAAGTGTTATAATCCACCTTGCAGGTAAGGAGAGGCTCCTGCTCATGTTATAAATGCAGATGAGCCTTGAGAAAGTGTGCCTCAGGCCACTGAAGCTTTTTGTACTGCAGTACTGCAGTACTGCAGAGGAGAGATGAGAGGAAACCATCTCAGTGAGATGTAAGTCTTGCTCCTATACCTCTCCATTTCTGGGCTGATAGAGGACTGCAAAAAATGTTGACAGGGAATATTTTTCCTCACACAACCAATTACTTGTAGCAGCACCCATGACTTTCTCCAGTCCAGCAGACAGCCAATGAAAGGATGTAGACCCAGTGCTTGATTTCTAAGTAGTTCAAACACCTTTAATCCCCTGAGTTTATAGCAAACACTTGTTTCATTCCACTTCACTTTGCTACATCTTATTTGAAGGAATAACCTTCACTTTGTTCCTCATCATTTCTCTGCCCCACAGGATATGATGCCAAAAGAATTGCTAAACTCCAGTGTTACAATCACCCTCATCTAGCTACAGTAGTGTCAAAAGAGACAAGTTTTGCAGTTGCTTTATGTATATACACTTTTTATCTCCCATTCCTTTAAATGTTGTGAGACAGGAAGCATTGCTGTTTGTCCCCTACCCCTTGCCTCCCTTTCCCAAAAAGGAGAAAATATGGCTGTAATTAACAAGTTGTGACTCTCTTCTTCTGAAATCTCTTTTCCACTGAGGGGGCTCAGCTGTTCATTACTGAATGTTCTTCATTTTGGGTATGTGTTTGACTTACATAACTCAAGTCTCATTTTCTCTCACTTCTGTTTATGTGGAGGAAAATAATATAAAAGTGGTTGGAGGAGAAAACAAAATATATCTTTAGCCAATCATTTACCAAAATTAAAATCTGTTAAAATTCATATTTGTCAGTAGGTAATTCATCAGCTAGCTCTCTCTTTCAGTGGTGGCTGTGGTGTTTGTCAGAGAAAGTGGTGTATGGGAAGCAGCCAGAAACAACCATAAGCCAAATGTGAGACTGAAAGAGGATCAAAGTGGTACAAATGGCTCAGAGCGTGTCCTCTGTAACTGCTGAAGCTCTTGCTTGGAAGAAAAATTATCCCTGTTTGCCCTGATACAAACACACACATGAGGAAAAAAAGGCTTTGGCAGGTGTCCTATAGAATTTTTGATCATTTGTTTAATTTTTCTGTGTGTCCGTTACATCATATAAGAAAGTCAGATAACCATTCTTCTCTACCCACTGTGGTTGCAGAGTTATGAAATCACTGCTGTTTGTAAAACATGTGCAGATCCTTAATTGGAAGGATCAAACATTTCCTCAATTGGAAAAATCAAACATCTTGAATTAGTAATTTTGTACTGGGCAAAATGGTCTTAATGGCCTTGGATTTATAGCGAGCTTTAATCTGCTCCCAGGTGGCCACTAATGCTGGAGAAACATTCAATTTTTTCAACAATTGGTTGCTTTAGTAATGAATATTTCTAATGAGAATATAGAAACTGATCACAATCAGTTCAAAATAGCACAAAACACCTAGTGGTCCACTTCAAGTGGTGATATTCTTAGCATTCATAGTTTATAAATGTTGTCTGCTTGCAGTCTATTTATTAACTTCTCTAACATCAAAAAGAGAAACACATTGGATGAGAGCAAAGGAGAACTCTTGAAAGTTAACTGAATGCATGTTAAATCTGAGCATCAAGTAAAAGAGACAACTTTACCCCAAACTTACCTGAAGTTTGTGCTAACAGATTTCAGCCCTGTTTGTTTTATTCACAGAGCCCCAAATTAATGAAAATTCGGAAGTGTTTCTGTTGTTCATAACGTGCCTGACTTACCTTTCAATAGGGAATTTGTCACAGAATGATAGAGCATATTGCTGGTTTTTGGCATTTTAGGGAGAAGATAAGGTGTAAATGATGTTGTCAGAAATGTGGTACAGTAATTGCCTACAATGAGTTCAGGCTTATTATTCACAACAAGTCAGTCTTTTTAGAGACAGCTGCCATCAATACTCATTTAAAACAACAGCTTTTTATAATGCTTCTAGAGCAAGGATTAAAAATATTAAATGAGATAAATTTAATAATACCCAAACCTGCCACGTACTTAAATGCATCTACTTGCATAAACACTCTGAACATTCACTGAAAGCCTTCTACTTCTGATTTTTCTGATGATATACTGTAGTGTTGAGGTTTCCAAATGAATTAAGTGCTACATTTATGAATATTTTATTGGAAAACACATCACTTTTATGAATGACTTCTGCAGAGTGTGAAAAATTCCATAAGTAGATCTAGTTTTCAGGTTAATCATAACGCGATTGCATAGGTTCAAATTATGTAATTTTTCAACTTCCTTGGAAGTCAAGAAAATGCAACTGCTTGAATTGACTCAGATTATAAACACTATTCATATAACTTTATATCTTGAAAGTCTCTTATGGTGCTCTGTTATTAAAATATTATGAAAAATGAAAGAACCGTGATTAAATATGCCTGCATGGATGAATTTACATTAATGAGAGATGATTAATTATGAGTAAATACCCTGCTCAGAAAAAACATTTTAGGTGGCATAATGAAGAGGGCGTGATGATAATCCGGCAACAGTCCTCTGTTGAGAAAATCAAAAGCCAGACACAAAGTGCTATTATGCATTTTGGAGCTATGATAATAATCACGATTCTGAACTCCCACACAGCTGTGCTCTCCTTGCTCCACAAGATGTCACTATGTAATCCAGGATGATTTCTGGCTTTTAAAATTTTTAAAAATATTTTTAAAGCTAAACTCAGAAACAGGATTATTTCTTTTTCTGTGTTCTCAGGAGAAAAAAAATCTTGTAGGATAGCCTATATTGAATACTCATCATGTGTTTTAAATAAATTAAAGGGTATAGGACTGCCAGAATTTTGAGAACAATCTCCTTCATTTAAAAGACTGTGCAAAAATCCTGCCAGCAGTCCTTGTGAAACTGCTGATGATCCATAAGAAATCCAGGAGCATGTTTATGGCAATTGTTCTTAAGTGCCATTTTTAAGGGTGTTATTCTGCTGTTCACTCTTCCTGCTCATGTCTCCACCAGGCAGTGTGGCTTTGTCTCCTCCTACTATCACAAATACACATCCAACTAGGTGGAAGTAAAGCTTGTAAGAGTATTAAGCTGTCAAAGAATTGCACCAGTTTTAAAAAATAGCAGCAATTTCCTGTTCTCCACGCTACAATTAAGCAGTCATAATATGGCATCCTATAGATACCAGCCCCAGAAAGAATCAGTTGAAAAAAAACTCACTGACAGTGGAGATCTCATTTTCTGTATTGCCATTTTAGAAGAAAAATATATGTTTAAGTCTTTCTTTCTTTGATGTATTTCTTGGTAGGACTGTGATCTTTTACACTTCTGTCATATTTGGTCTGGATTTTTAAACTTTTTTTTTTTTTTCTGGGAGATTAGATAAGACATGCTGTCTACACATATGCCTCTTTATGGCTGCTGCCTAAGTAAGTAAAGTGCTGTAACTTCAAGATAAGGCAAACACCACAGCCAGAAAATATTCTCTGGGAAAACCTTGTGCAAATGAACACTTCATTTTACCTCACCTTGGTGGTGGAATGAGAAAGTCACATCTAAAATACTTTTTAAGTGACTCTGCATTCAAAATGTGTTTCTTTCTTCTGACCTGAGGCTGACTAAGGTGCACAGCATGAAAATTTAAGCCAGCCAAAAGTATTTATTTACAAGCTAAAGATAAATTATAGAATCCTGACAGCAAGGACCGCTCTTTTCAGTTATAGATGTCTTTTGCTTAATTCAAATGCCTAATGAAAAATTCTGTGACAGGCCCTTTCTCTGATGCCACATGCCAGCAATATCTCTACAGCAAAGGGAGCATGGAGATTGGCACTGAGGCCTTGTTGATCAGGTCAGGGAAGAGATAAAGCACAGCTGCTTCCTTTTAATTCTGAAATATTTCACATACTACCAAGTTTTGTTAGGACCATGACTGACGACTCTTTCTCTCTCTTACACCTTAATTTGTTTTACTGCTTTTATACTGTTTTCTTTTGACTTTCATGAGGTAAAATCTTGCCCATGGAGCCTCTGAAATATTCTTGCTGGTGTCATCCCGACACCATAGCCACAGTGTCCTGAATGGGCATGGGAAGGTTCCCTCCATCCTAATTCATCCTTGCTCCTGGCCTGACTGCACATTGCTATCATAGCTGTACAATATGGCCTGTTTCAATGCATCGTTATTTCACTGTCCAGATTTTCCTAAATGCCATGTGTTGAGACGAAATAGCTCTGTGGTGCAGCTGGGGCACAGACTGTTCTGCCTAGCAGTCACCCAGTCAGCTACATCCAACTCCCCAGGCCTGCTGCTGTAGAGAATCATAGAATATCCTGAGCTGGAAAGGACCCACAAGGATCATCAAATCCAACTTCTGTCTCCGCACATGAAAGCACCAAAACTCACACTACGTGCCAGAGACAGCGTGTGTGTGTAGGGGAGGACATCCTAGAGCAGGCATGGCCTTGCAGAGGCACCTCACTGCCTGAGGACAATGGCTGAGCTGCAGGCAGCTGCCAGGTGAACAGTGCTGTGCCAGGGCAGAGGCAGTGAGGGAGCCGGGATGGGCACAGCAACTCCAGCTGGAGAGAAGGTAGTGTTGTCCCAAGGTTTGAGGTGCTCCTTAGTCCTTGAGAAGAAGACCATTATGTATTCTGCCTGTGATATGTATGGTCACATTTTCAGCTGGTGGGATGTTAGTCACTAGGCACGGAAAGGGAAGAAGACACCCAGAAGGAAGAAGGCAGCATCAACTTGTTTTTATTGACATTTTTTGGCTGAAAAGGATGGTATTAAAATACTCAGCCTCTCAATCTAACTATCACAGTGGTGTCAGTTACCTCAGCGTGCGGTATCAATAGTGGTATTTTAAATGCTGTTTATTCCTTTTTAAGCCAATACTGTTTATAATGCATACTTTAGGCATTTCCCCCACTGCCTTGCAGTGCCCTGCTGATAGAACTGCTTACCCTATCCTTGGAGCAGGTGACATTGAAAGGCCAACTGACCCTTCCTGCAACGCAGAGAGTCAAGGAGGAATGGCAGGACAGAAGGCCTACCCGGGATGGAGAAGCAAACTAGGGAATACTGTCAGTCTCTGACTTTGGACTTAGGTTATCTTTTGACCCACTACACATGCTTGGTTTTGGAAAAGGCAGCAACATATAGTTGCACTTACCTGTGCAGAACAGGTATTTGAGAAAAGAGCAAAGATCAGGAGAGAGTTGTGGCAGTGCCTGAATGTGGTGAGGGCACAGAGGAGAGCTACAGACCAAGTACACAGTGAGAATGTCTTTTTGGACTTCCAGAATAGCATGTTGGGGACAATGCCTTCTCCTTGTGAGAAGGTAAAGAAGCCTTGTGCCCTCACTCTGTAGGTCTTCCTTGTCTTTATGAAGGTTGCAATGAGACTGGAAAGAAGGACACACATTTTACTTCAAATGAGAGAGATTGGGAGTCTGCTTATAGTTAATTTGTGGTTGCTGTCAGGCACCCCTGGTAGAACCCTTGCACCCACCAGCAAGGGATGATCTCTATGCGTTGCTCTGCTGATGAGGCTTGCTCAAGTGTTGCTCAAGCTACTTTTCATGCTGGTGCCAAGGATAACCACTGTGAATAGTTCTGAGCTAAAAATGGCACCTGATGAATATTTGACTGGATGAGAAGATGCAGTAGAATGCACATCTCTTGTTGATTTATCAGTGGCTTGCACAATGACAACATCTAAGTACATAGATCCATGCCTCCAGGGAATGTACATCAGAGTGCAAAACCAAAAGGACTTCCTGCAGACACCAAAGGAACTACTGTTGGTGGCTTCTGATGGCCTCTGAGACAGGAGAGATTTTTGTCTCTCCACATAAGCACAGCAAGTGTGGGTCCCTTCCCACACTTTGAAACACATTTGAAAACATCCTGATTGCTTTTAGGGACAGAAGTTCTCTGGGCATGATAAACTGAAGGGCACATGGCCTCACACACTTTTGTGATAAAGACAGGTTTAGGGAACTAAATTTCTGTTCAGACTGAAAGGGCGTAATAGAAAAATGGCATAAAAGGTCCAACAAGAAAAAAAAAAAAAGATAAAAACAGAGCAAACATTAAAATGGGAGTAAATATAGAAGCTGGTATGCTGCTTCTCTGGACCTGGAAGCTTTGCATCTAGAATTTAGGCATCTTCTGCTGGTCAGCACTCAGTCTGGACAGCGGCATAGGCCACTAGTAAGTGCTTGCAATACAAGCCCAGACAACCACTGTGTAGTCAGACCTCAGCTGTGGCAGGCTTCAGCCATGTGAATGTCCTCTTAGCAAATCTGAGGGTGGCTGACGTGCTTCTTTTTATGGAATGTAAGCTGTGATTCTGGGATGAGGCAGCTAGCTCTTAGGCAGTAGCAAGATACAGATGTATCTTTAGCCTGGTAAGTTTACTGTGGAGCATCTTGGTTCTCCCCCTAAACTTTTTAAGTCACCATCTCCTTGCAAGGTTGGCAGAGAACAAAACAGTGGTGAGCAGTGTTTTTCACTAAGATATAATTTTATATATATATTTCTGACCTAAGTTGCTTCAGGCAGTGAAGAGCAGGGAAATATTGAGGTCTGTTAGGCCTGCAGTAAAGAAAAGGATGGTGAACATCACCATCCTTTTGGAGTGGCTTTTGAGAGCTACCTAAGGGAACAGTACAGTGAAAATTATTTGGACCAGCTTCTACTGTATAGTGCTAATTATTATGAAAATTGGCATAATTGGGCCCATTCAGTAGTAGGAATCTCACATGGAAGTTATTTTACTGTATGTATGACAAAACTGCAAAATACTGCTCTGAGAAGGTTAGCTAGAGAAGAAAGAAAGGTTTTAATACAGTGAAATTATACTAATGGGAAGTTCTCAGCCTTGAAGAGGGTTAGGACATTTAATATGACCATTTAAAAGAATAATACTGCTCTCAGCAAACCTTTCTATTCATAATGAATTACTTTGCTGGCACCTGATTGACAAAGATGTTTTTTGGTATCAGACACAACACATAGTACACAAGGACACATATTTTCTCTCTGGAGAGCAACAGATTATTGCCTGCACTGCTGTTTTTTAACATCACAACCTAAATGGCTTTTATGTTCTGAAAACAAAAAGCAGGGAGGAGAAAGAAAAGCTTTTGAAGGAAAAAAATAATTTTCCAATAACCCCCATTAACTGTAGAGGTCATTGAGGCAAAATGAATGGGACTAGAAATCCACTAAAAGCTACAGTACAAGGTACATTGAGACTGACAAGCCTTTCACCAAGTAGTTACAAATGGGACTAATTGTTTAAACTTGTTAGCCATTGCCAGAGCCTCTGATCCTTGAGTCAGCTATGGAGGCTATGGCAGAAATCAATAAGGCATTGCACACAGTGAACTGCTAGACCATATAGGTTGCCTGAAGGGAATTGCTCAGCTCCCTCTGGTCAGGAAACTGAAAGCAGGCAGCTGAATCTCCAGAAAAATTGAGAACACCACCCTGGGGCAACTGGGGCGATGGTGAGGATAAGGGGAAGGAATAGAAATCCAGCATGAGAGATTATAGGGTGGACTTGATGCTGTGGTGAATCTTGTGGTGGATGTTCAAGCATCATCTGCATTAAGAAGCTAATGACCTGAGGCTGGCCCTTTTGTCTCAGAAGTAACAAAAAGAATTTTTGTCCTAAGACAAAATTCTAAACTGTTGGAAAAATTTGTTCCCATTGGCACATTTTGAAAGATTCCTGTTACATGGATCAGCTGCTTTCAGGTGAAGTACTACAAGGTTTCAATTAAATGAAGCATGTTTTTGTAACAATTTTAGACATGCTACAAATTGTAAGCAAGCTATGAAACTTGGAAATGTTGGTACTTGCATGCAACACACATTGTAAGACTGAGAGGTGCTGTTGCTAGACCTGGCGGTCTCCTTGCCATTAAAGTTGGTTGTAGCCTCCATTTCTGACCAGCGTTGCACAAAACATTGGTATGCGTGCTATACCTCTGACTGAGTTTTGAAAAGGCATCTCTTGTCTCCTATGGTCTCTCCACTGCTCTTTAGCTGCTCTTTAGCTTTTGTTCTCTCCTTTCCAGAAGTTTAATAATGCACTGCTATGTGGCAGCTGGCTGACCAACCTCAGTTTTTCTTCCAGACTGCTCACTCTCTTTAACCTCCGTTCAGGACAATTGAAAATTATTCACATAATTTGTTTCAGTTTTTGTCTAATTATTGTGGGGGGAAGAGCAGTTCCAGAATACTCAATAGCTTGGCAGTCAAAGAACTTCACAGTTTAAGGCAGAATTGAAAATGAAGATGCTTTTCTGATCAAGAAAGTATGCGAATGAACATATGCTATGCCAGATCCGGGCTCAAATTTTAATAGGGTAATTATCTGTTCTGATGAAGGTGTGCATATGTGCTTGTGTGCTCGTACATCTTTCTTTCTTGCTTTCTCACTCTTTCTCTTTCTCTTTCTCTTTCTCTTTCTCTTTCTCTTTCTCTTTCTCTTTCTCTTTCTCTTTCTCTTTCTCTTTCTCTTTCTCCTTCTCTTTCTCTTTCTTTCCCCTTCCCTTTCCCTTTCCCTTTCCCTTTCCCTTTCCCTTTCCCTTTCCCTTTCCCTTTCCCTTTCCCTTTCCCTTTCCCTTTCCCTTTCCCTTTCCCTTTCCCTTTCCCTTTCCCTTTCCCTTTCCCTTTCCCTTTCCCTTTCCCTTTCCCTTTCCCTTTCCCTTTCCCTTTCCCTTTCCCTTTCCCTTTCCCTTTCCCTTTCTCCTTCTCTTCCTCTTTTCTCTTTCTCTCTTTCATCTTTCTTTCTCCCTTTCTTTCTCTCTTTTCCCCCTTCTTTTTATCTTTCTTTCTTTTTCTTGCTTTGCCTTACTTGTTTTTGTCTACAGTTGTGTTTTCATACACAGTGGTGTAAAAAATTCAGAAAACTTTTGTGAGTTAAGGGCTGTCTTGTACAGGGATAGCCCCAGTGACATCTTTACTGCTGGAAAATGTTCACGTGCAGGACAGGCTAAAAATGCCAAGGTTGTGAATTTATTGCTGCCACTGTTTTCATCTCCTCTCATACATGGTGCATTTTGCCCAGGTTCTCACTACTCTAAAAATGACTATTGTTATAATTGCTTGATTGCTTATAGAGAAAAAAGATGACAGCCTGTTAGAGGTCACTAAGGAGCTTTTTCTAAAAACGATTTCCTAAATGATACAGTAAAAAGCATCTGGTGTGGTTAGAAAATGATGAAGAAAGTAAGTTCAGCTAGATAGTGTGGCTTGTTTTTGATCTTCATAGGCTGTGTCGGACATGACTAAGTTTTTCAAATTCCTCATTGGAGTGGGGATAACATTCTAGCAAACCTATGTGCACCTGAGGAAAAACAGCAAAGTCAACACAAGTAAGCTGAGAACCATTATCATATGATTTACAAGGAATTTCCTTAGTGAATGACACCAGAGCCAGCTAAGTGCTATTATTGTCACATGTGCATTATTTTGTATGGGAACTGGACAGGAAGGTTATTTCGGGTGTAATTGGTAATGGTCAGTCAATATAATAGGATATTTGCTGCAATGCACATGACTGAAGGGTTCTACAGTAAGAAGTGGGCTGATTGTGCTAAACCCTATCCAGCCGTTTTCTCTGATAGACCATGGTATGACCGTGCTTCAAGAAATTGTTAGTGTCCAGAAGGAGAAGGGTTTTTGAAAGGAGTTTAGTTGTTTATTCCTTTTTCCTTTTATTTGTTCTTGGAAGATTTACTCTAGAAGAAAAACTGCAATTATATGGTGCTATGGCAGGTTATTAACCCTAAATAAAACTTCTTATTTACCTAGCTTTACATGGCTTTCAATTTCTGCAACACATCTATCACAATCTTATCATGAATTGCTGGCGAGCATATGCAAGTTGATAGCAGAAAAGTCCTTCAAATGCAGAAAAGCCTCCCAATGAAGTCAAGTCAGTCAGCAGTGTCTTGGTGCAGAAGCAGTTGATGGTAAACACCAGCTAAATCTATAGAGGAGAAATCAATTCATTTCACTTACAAACCATATGCCTCCTACTTTCTTTTGCATATCCACAGTGAGGGCTCAGAAGCAGGGATATCGATAAAACCATTAAGCTGAAATTTTTCTATCTGCGATTCAACATCACTTTGACTGAATACCTAACACAGCTTTTGCAGTGCTGGAGAATCTTTTCTGTGAATGTGTTTTTCCATAACTTTCTTCTTAAACTTTTGAAAATGTGCAGCAAGCATAACACAAACCTCAAAACAATCTCTGTGCATTTATTCCACTTCTTCATGGCGAGCAGCCATTCCATCAAGTTGCTCTGACTGTCTTGTTCTTCCTGCTGCTACACTGACCCAGGTAAGGACCTGCTTTCTGTTGCCTTACACCATTAATTAATTTTGAAAGACTATGGGCAACTCTCACTTGTGCTTTGTCTGATCTTTTTTCATAAGCCTGGACTGAAGCCGTCTCCAGACAATTTTTTTTGTGTTCTTTGTGTATGTGTCATGTATCAGAGTCCTGAGTGAGAACTCCTGATTAACTATCCAGAAAGTTAGATGTAAGTGGTTATGTTAGAGGTGATGTTTAATTCTGTTTCTTGTGATGAAGACTAAGTTACACATAGGATATGTGAGCTTTCAAGAGTAAATTAACTCTTTTAGAAGAAGTCACAGTTATATCAATTAAGTTCCCATTGTGACTGTTCCTCAGTATGGGAAAATTTGGTCATTTTGTGTTTTCTGATGATAGCAGTGTTGAAGTAATTCTTACAGAGCAGGGTGCACCCCTATCTTCATAACTTAATTTTTGTTATCCTTTGTACATTATGGCTGTGTAAAATTTTTGATTGAGGATGAAAATAACAGCTCTGAAAGTAGCCTGGGGCTTATAGAATGGCAAACTTGAAATTATGAATAGAATTCCAAGTTTGCGCCTTCATTTAGATAAAGATTTTTAATTCTTTAGGTCTCCAAGTGACCCAAGTCCATTTACTTTGCTTAGCATGAAGTTGTAGTGTTTTCAATCAGGTAGAGCTTTCCAAGACTGCTGCTTGTGATTTTCAAACAAGGAAGTAATAAATTTTTGTATTCATATTGTATTATCTGAGATCGAGAACAACATTTTAGCCAACCATAGAAAGAAAGAGAATGTATTTTGGGAGAAGGGTGGGATATGGACTGAGCTTATGATAAATTATAGCATATACCCCAATACAGTCTAAAAGAACACCAATGTGTGCTGCAGAATAATACAAGGGATTGAGAGCAAGGCATCAAAACCTATTGTCAAAGAAATAAACACTCTTGTTCATATATTGCCACACAGGTGCACAGCAGGGCGCCCTGGAGTCACGGTATACCTGGCACTACTTAAGCAAATCTAGGAGTGCATTCAAGCAGAAGAGGTGATGGGTTCCACCTTCTGTCACAGCTGGGATGAATGAGTCAGGACAAAAAACTGTCACTGGCTGAGATAATTTCAAATTTAGTAACTTCCAGATTTATAATTCCAAATAAAAAAACAGCTAAAAAATGTGCAATTTTTATAGCAAATCCATGAATGACTAAATTACAAACTTTGGAACAATGTCGTTATTCTTCATTTGGGTCTTGCACTCTGTCTCTTATAGAACAGTGATAAAAAAAATCATGCATTGCATCTATACCTCATCATAAAGACAATGCTCAAGGGTTTTTTTAAAAGGTACTTGTTCAGACTTACTTATGGTTAATGCATTGTGACCTAGTTAATTCCTCTTAGTTAAAAGAGTTAGGAGTTTCACATATTTGCTAAAGCAGTATCCTTACTAGTAGTACAATATAAAGAGATCTTAAATCTGGCAGATTCACCTTGTTTGGTGATTATTAATGTTTTAGAAGGGTGAAGGCATCTTTGTATGAATTGAATTCAAGGCTTCATGTCTCAGACTGTCCTTAGAGTATATCCTACCTTTATATTAATGGATAAATGTTGAATAAAGATGCTGTGGACATAATTACATTTTACTCTCCAAACCCTGTGTTTCATTGTGGAAATATCTCAGCCTATATTCTATAATTTGATTTAACAGCAGAATCTTAGTGACCAGTTCATTCTCTTTGGCCTCTCTTCCTCTAGGATAAGAACTGTTTGTTCATATGTTTTGTTAAAGTGCATAGAGCTTTACACTTATGTGGAAGAAGGCAGTTTAAATATGTTTTTCACTTAGACTTGAAAACACAGAAATTTGGGATGGCCTTTAGTTGTTATGGGAGCTTGTTTAACAGCTAAGGTTGTCCCTGAAAAATTTGTTTCAGGATGGTTACTGGTAGACTTACGTTCACCCAGTTATTTCTCAGCATCAGACTAGCAGAATGATAATAGTTTGGATACCAGTATATCATCTGTCACTTGAAGTGTAATAAAGAAGTTTCAGCTGTAAGCCTAAACCTAGCATGGAGTTTATGCTTCATTTCATTCCAAAGAAAAATTAAGACATTCTTTAGAAGTATGGGAAATTTATCTGCTATTTATCATACAAGTCAGTAATCAGAATGTACATTTGGTAAGAACAATGTTTGTTTTCAAAGTTATCTGAAAGGGAAATTGCTCACAGCACGGGCAATGGGAATTCTTTCACTTATGGCTAATCAGTCTAATCCTATGTTATGAAATTTGGAAAACCTGAATTCGTTCAGTTCATCCCAGACTGCAAAATTTTGTGAAAACAAAAAGTGATTGGCAGCAGCTTCATGAAAAAAGATGTGAAGAATATATTACTGCACTACTTGCTCCTTGGCAAGCTAATATATAGGCAGATTGATGCAAACGCATTAATTGCTTAAACTTATTTTGAGGAAACTGGCCAAAGGGTTCCATCACTGTGTTTAGTTCAGTAGCTTGAAAAATACAAAATAAGCATCTTGATATAATCCCGGTTCCTATATTATTATTTTGATCTAATGCCTGGAAATAACGTTTTAGCAAATCAGTCTATTAGCCTGTGTGTTCTTCCCAATAACCCATCTCATCTTATCCTGGAATTAAAATGAAGAATGAACAGCACTAATTGTATCAGAATTCTCTATCAACAAACTAAATAGTCACTCTGTGATATTTCTAAGAAAATAACCTTGAAAACATGCTCTTTATTCAGTGTGAGGATGAATCCCATATCTCCTCAGTTTTTAAGGAAGGTTCTGACCCTAGATACTTAAATGCAGGTCAGATAAACAATCTCCTTTTGATGGACGGACACAGAGCATCCAGGATTTTGAAGGCTGTAATTTCTGTGAAATTCCTCCCAGTGGAACAAACTCTATCCTCAACAAAATATTAAAAGCAAATAAAGGTGGCCATATTTTATTGCTGGATCAGCATGTTGCCTTTCCATGAGTCAGTTTAAAATTTTGCTTTTATATGATGTTCCAATTTAAATAATCACAGAAATGTCAGATATTTCCTAATAGATTTCTGGGATTTGTATTTGCATACCTTTCAGTGTTAACACAGAGTAAATGTACCTGGGCCAGCACCCTATGGAAGGGTTAAAATTACTCTGGAATGAGTGTGGTGTTGTGGATTGATTTGTATTTGACATATATGTCTTTATTTCAAGTCCAGAGTTCCTACAATACTAAATTATTATTCTCTACAGCTTTAAATGGAGTGCAGCATCTATTAAGTTTAATTAGTTTCCCTGGAGACTTGCAGGGAAATGGTAGAGTTACTAAAGGAGAGCAGCTTCTAATTGAGGGTAGCTTCTAAACAAAGATACATGTAGTTGCATACATGTACTTTCAGGGCTGAGTTAGTTTAATGATCCATTGTTTATGTTGGGAGATGGATGTGCTGTGGGGTTAATTGACTTGAAGGGTGCCAAGTCAACTTATCTTTGAGTTTGTGTGACTCACAATTCCAGTGAGTTAACAATTTTACCATTAACTTGCAGTGGAGAAACTGAGGTACAAATCAAAGACCTGACAGCTTGAGTTTTTTATTAAAATGCCACCAGGCATTAACCCTCCCCCCACAGTTGCACTCAAATTCAACTACTCAATGGTTTTGAAGTTAAACCTTGGCCTTTGAAACATTTGAACTACTTCTCAGATTTACTGAGCAGTATGGAGCCTGAATAGAGAATCAGCCTCTTTTCATCTTTCAGATATGAACTCTAGAAGAGGCTTTGACTTGGTCCCCATCGCTTGCAACAACTCCATGCAATGCTAGACTTGGGGAAGAGAGGCTGGAAAGTTGCCCAGCTGATAAGGATCTGAGGTGTTTGCCAGAGAGATGAACGTGAGCCAGCAGTGTGCCCAGGTGGCCTAGACAGAGAATGATTTCCTGGCTAATATCAGAAATAGTGTGGCCAGTAGACTAGGGAAGGGATTTTGCCCATGTACCCAGTACTGGTGGGGCCACACTGTAAATTCCATGTCCAGTTTTGGGCCTGTCGCTCACTGCAGGACAGACATTGAGGTGCTGGAGTGTGTCCAGAAAAGGGCAAAGGAGATGGTGAAGGTTCTAGAGCACAAGTCCTGTGAGGAGTGGCTGAGGAAGATGTGGGTATTTAACCTGGAGAAAAGGAGGCTCAGGGGAGACCTTACTGCCCTAGAACTACCTGAAAGTAGTGAAGTGGCAGTCAGTCTGCCACGTAACTAGTGACAGCACTTGTGGGATCATTCTCAAGTTGTGCCAGGAGAAGTTTAGATTGGATAGCAAGGAAAAGTTATTCACCAAAAAGATTGCCAAGCACTCTGAAACTCTGCCCAGGGAAGCGGTGGAGTGATCATCCCTGGAGGTATTTCGAAGACAGGAACATGTGGCACTTGGGGACATGGTTTAGAGGTGGGCTTGGCAGTGCTGGGTTAATGGTTAAATTTGATCATCATAGAGGCCTTTTCCAATATAAAGTATCCTATGGTATTATGATTCTATGATTCTATGACTCCTGTCATAGTGAACATAACCTAGTGAACCTGGAAACTTCCGCTCTAATGTTTTGGCACTTACTCTGTTATTGCAGCTGGTGTGTGAACTTCAGGCAGAACATAATTGCAAAGCACCATCAGCAGGTCATTCCTGAAATAATAGTTGGAGAAATGTATACATGTGAATAATATGTGTGTTTTCACATTAGCTTCCCTGGATCTGTTTGCTAGTTCATGCGTGAAGATCTGTGTATGGACAATTTCCTTCAGGAATCTATTTTACAAAGTTTTACTTGCTGAGGAAGTAGTCTGTGTAAAACGATGGTAAAGGGAGAGCATATTGTGATCGGTGAAGAAAGAAGGTCTCATCTATTATCTTGATAATCCAACTATTTGGGAAGATATGAGAAGGAGCTCTTATAAAGTTATCTGCTATATGAATTATTGTTGTGGTCTGTCACACAGGGAAAAACTTAAAAGAGGAAATTAAACCCCAACAATAAATAAAAAGGACTTACCTAGAATATGTTTTATTTTTCAATAACTTCTGCTGAGAAGCATAAAGCTCCTTTGAGATTCTCATATTTTAGCACAAATTCCCACTAGACCAACAAACAATGTGTTACTATAATTTTCAGCCTTTTCTTTCTGGGAGTTATTAATTATGTGTTTTTTCTTTCTTTTTATTTTCCCACCACGCCTCATCTTAAGGGGTTCTGATAGTTATTTCACATCAGTTAGACCATATAAAAATGCTACTTTTCCTAAACATAGATTTGTTATTTTGCCTGTCTAAGTGAGAAGTAAAATGAGATAGAATTAAATTCTTTCTCCTGATATCGGCTGCTCAGCATCTCATAGCCAAAATCAGATCTTTACAAAATATTTGGGTCTCAAATGCTTTAATTTTTCAACACAACTTAGATAGCTAACTACCCCTGATGACTAGGACTTTTGGCTACAAAATGCAAAGACAAATCCCTAGATCCATATCTACACATCTAAAGGAGTAACTTGATTTTCAGAAACACACAGCCATTTTCAATAGGACTAAAAGACATTTGGTATTTCTGAGAAACACGAAATCCTATGAAGCTTAAGTAAAGGTTGACTTTGACTTATTTGTACCTTGCCCCTGCTCTAAGAAGGACAGCAATGCATTTCCTCCTCTCTGAAAAGTGCACCTGAAATAGCTTAGAGAAAATGATGCTTTCTGCAATATTAAACTGGCCATTTGGGGAAGGAGACTTTTCTGAACAAACAAAACTATTGTGAAAATGAGTCACTAAAGCTGTTTTAAAAGCAAAAAGAACACGATAATGCAAAAATTGGATGTAGAAGGTTGTAGTTAATTTAACATCACCTCTCTGGAGAAGTTCCTACTGACTTGAAAATGGAATAGGTAACCCCCATTTTTAAAAAAGAGAAGAAGACACTCAGGATTCACAAGCTGGTCAGTTTCATTTCCATGCCCAGCAAGATAATGAAGCATGTCTTCCTAGAAACTATTCTTAGGACGTGAAAAGTAAGGAGATCCTTGATGACAGTGAACATGGCTTCACTGAAAGCAAATTGTACCTAAGAAGGGTGGTGGCCCTCTATGGTGGGGTTACAGTGTTGGTGGATAAGAAAAAAAGAGCTGGCACCATTTACTTGGAGTTCTGCAAAGCATTTTACAATTTCCCACACAACCTCTTTATCTCTAAACTGAAGAGACATGGGTTTGGCATGTGGACCACTTGTTGGCTAAGGAATTGGCTGGATGATCACACTCAGAGAGTTGGGGTCAATGGCTCAATGTCCAAGTGGAGGGCAGTGGTGAGCGGTGTCCTCAGGGGCTGGTACTGGGAGCAGAGCTGTTTAACAGCTTTGTTGGTGTCAGAGACCATGGGATGGAGTGCACCCTCAGCAGCTGTGCTGAAAACGCCAAAGTGTGTGGTGTCAATGTGCTGGAGGGCAGGGATGGCATCCAGTGGGACTGTGACAGGCTTGAGACAGGGACCCATGTGAAACTCATGAAGTTCAATGAGGCCAAGAGAAAGGTCAGGGCAATCCCAAGCACACATACATGAGTAATCCAGTGGAGGAGTAGTTACCATGGCTCAGTTTAACATTTGCGGCTAATATCAAGAAATGTCCTTTAATACTTACCTGTTCTCTTTGGGCAGATTTAAGCTGTGGTATTATGCTAATGTACATAAGTAGCATCTTCTCCTTGCAACCAAAAACCCCCAAAGCCACCGCAACCAACTTTGAAGAAATTCTTAGTAGTTTTAAAATTCCATGACTTTGGTCAAAGGACTGAGAAACCAGGTATTAAGGATTTCAGGCCTGTCAGAAGCTTCTTCCAATAAGAGGGCTTCTGTCATTCACAGTTGGGCACGTTCAAGTTTTCCTGCATTACTTACCTTCATGCTGACAGCTTGAGTGTCTCAGGGGACTGTGGGATTTTCTTTCCCCTTTTTTTCCTTTCAAAGTGTTTTGAGTGTCAGAGGGAGCTGAGGAGCAATGTGAAGGAATGAGAATGAAATGGGTTTTTTGGTGTTTCAACTACTGTCTATTAAATTTCAAACAAAATATTGGCAATTTGTTAAGCTTTTCCTGCCTAACTAATATTTAAAAGCATTCAATTAAGGCTGTATAATGTGTTCAATGAGTTAAACCACCCCATGATATTAGAAAAATATTACAAATATAAATAAAATACATCAAAGCATTAAAAAGCTATTACACACTCTGAACATAAAATGGCAGAGTAATGATGGATCCTGCCATGCAGCAAACATATTCAAAAATATTATCTTCCTGGTAATGAAATGCCATCCGTTTCATTTTAAGCTAAATACATTAGACATATCAGTGGAGTCTGTGCTGACACAGCAGCGAGTTGAAATTGAAAATCTGAAATTATATATATGATTGGACACAGTGTTAAAGTAATTTATAGGAAAAACCACAAATGTGCTGGGTCTGCACCTTTTCGTGAACTCATTTTAGAGAATCAGATAGAGGAAAACTCTACCATTTCTAATGTGCAGTAGAATGGCAGCTCGCCAGGACCCCAATATATTCACTATGAGGGGCAGAAAGGAGAGAAAGAAAGAAAGAGGCTAGTGAGACTTGATTCAAATTACAACAATTCTGCATAAGCCATCAAGAAAATGGCATTCGTTTTCATTGCTCTGACCTAATATGATATAGCAGCTGTAGGAACTATTTTAGCTATCAAGACAAGAGGGAGATAACGGGGAAACATTTAGAGAGGAACATCAGGATAAGGCTAATTTCAGCTCAGCTGCAGATGCTTTGCATGCTTTGCCATGGAGAGCAAAGTGGCAGCAGGAATCATTATGACAATCATCTGATACTCAAAGTTTATGCTGAATTCAGTTTCTGCTGACTGGAATGGAGCCTCGATTATTACAAACACACACACACACACGCACACGCACACCCACCCACCCACACCCACACACACACACGCCCACACACCTCTCCCCTTGACACACACTGACAATTTTCCCCTCTCTCATAAGTCTTCCAGTTTTCCTGGCTGTCTTGTCTTCAGTCAGCTAAAGAAAACCAACGGAACTACAAGCATCAGAAAAGGTTTGTTCTTGGAACAGTTCTCTAAGAACTTACTTTCAGATATCTTCCAACCCATTTCCTGTACTTCTTTCCTGAATTCAGAATGCTTTTCATTTGGTCTGGGAAAAAAATTGAAGAAAGAGGCAGTAATCTACTATTAATGTATGGATTCAGTCCTTGCATTACAGTTATAGTTGTCAATGTGATGATTTATCGCTTTATATTTATTTATTGCTTATTAATCAGATATAAGGTAATTGGTGTGATGCAAAATATAGACAGATGTTTTCACAGAGCACTTGCTAAGCAGATCAGACACACAAGTTATTTTGGGATTTTATGTTAATATCTTGCTTTATCTCCAACAAATATCCTAGATTTTTCTGATTTTTAAGAGCATCATTGTTCTGATTAGGCTTTGGGTGACCTAGTTGAGGCCTTCCATTACCTGAAGGGAGTCTGCAGGAAAAATTGATCAAGACACTTTCCAAAGACTTGTAGAGACAGGATAGGGAGAATGACTTCAAACTGAAAATGAGCAGATTTAGATTACAGGTTAGGAAAAACTTCTTCAGTGTAAGAGTAGTGAGGCACTGGAATGGGTTGCCCAGAGAAGCTGTGGATGCCCCATCCCTGAAAGTGTTCAGGGCCAGGCTGGACAGTGTTTGGAGCAGCTGGGTCTAGTGAAAAATGTCCCTGTCCATGGCAAAAGGTTTGGAGATAGCTGGCCTCTAAGTTTCCTGTCAATCCAAACCTTCCATGATTCTGTAGATCTATGATTTTCTTCAGAGATCGCATCATTCAGAAAACATGAAAATAAGTGATGCCTGGGTCTTTCAAATATGTTTCACAGTTTGAGTGCACCATTGCACTTCTGAACAGCAGTAAAAAAGTTCTTAACTTTGACAGCAACTTTTAAACAGCTTATCTTTACTCTGGATGGATGCTGCTTGTTTCTAATGCCTGTGAATGTTATCTTCTAATTTTTTTGTTATCTGGATATTATAAAGAGGGTTTTGTGTTGTTCATGGAACATCTGTAATGTTTGTAGAAGCTACCCACTACAGAAACTGGTAAATCATATTCTGCCCATCTGAAAGCTGTGTCTGATTCTTTATTGTACTTAGGAAAAGAAGATTGTACATTGCTATTGTGTTTTTTACCACCTTGCCTCATTCATAGTTCTTTGATGTTAGGCAAATCCATTTTGTTCTCGGCAAGTCAGAGAAGATCTACCACATCACCCTTCTGGAAGCTCCAGAATAATCCAGAAATAGTCTGTAACATGTTTGCCCCTTAGCTATAAATCAGATTCTGCTTCACAGCTCCTGTCTGATGACTTCATTTCTAGTTCCACATTGTATCAGGCTTCCTCTTCACACTGTTGGGACATGAATTTCAATCCCCAGGGGTTTTCACTCATGCTAGATCCCAGAGGGACATTTCTAGTTTGAATTTGGGATCTTCAGAGATCTACTTTAGAGTCTTCCTGTGCATTTCCTTTCAATCTTCTCAAGGAAGATACCACAGCACTTCTCCTTTTAGAAGCCCCTCTGATAATGATATAATAAGAAGAAGATAACTTCATCTTAAAAGGCTTATTCTCTAGCTTTCTTGGCTTTTTAATTTTGTTTGTTTGTTTGTTTGTTTGTCCCATGGAAAAATGAATTCTCCAAAGGGGAAATTTTTGAGTATGACTCTCTACCCTGGGTATTTTTGCTAAGCCTTCAGAAGGGCTGATATTGACTGGAGCCTTTTCCTAATTTCACAAGGCTGCTTTGTGGGCAGTTCTCTCCTGAAGAAGCTATGAAATAGAAGCAGGATACATAAATGAAGCTAGCATATATCTCAGAGCTACAGTGTAGCACAACATCTCAGCACTCCCCTGTTTATGTTTCCATTACTGCTACTGACAAAAATAGTTCCTTTGCTTCATTCCCTTGTGTATTATTGTCAGTCCTAAAGGTATTTTGAAATGAGATATTCAAAGAACAAGAAGGAATTTTGTCTGACTCAGTTGGTTCTGATTATCTTTTTCCCAGAATATTTAAGAAATGTGAGGACTCCTGCTCACTGCTACAAGTGCATTATTCAGTGTTCATGATAGTAAAATGAGGGCCATTGCTTTCAGCATTTCACCTGGTCTCCATCACTGAAAAGCTTTCTGGATACGCCATCTGATATTTGTAGGAAGAAGCACTGTAAACACAGTGTTTTGCCCTGGTAATTACTTACTAAACAGAATTATTTCAGTACAACTGATGTTCAAGGAAATCAAAATTAATGAATTAATGATTACAAATCTGTAATCAGCATTTTAAAACCTACATATGGGCTGGTGGATTTGTATCGATAAGATGCAAGGACACAACTAGGACTTTTTGCTCTTTAGGGATCATTGAATGGGTTTTCTGCTGGGAAATGGGAGGTCTCTTATTCTCTCTGTCACCCTGGTGATGGGTCATGATGTTTTTGTTTTCTGCTACTATTATTATGTTTCACATATGATTTGTCCTGCAGGCTTAAAGGGAAGTATGGTACTTCTTCGCGAACAATGAATTCATTCACTGTGGTGTAAAACTGAAGTAACATTGTTTTAACAGTCAGGGATTTTACCAAAATACAGCTCAAAGCAGTACAATGAGTAGGGATGATGACTCACAAAATTAGATGTTTTGGCAACTTAGTTAGCAACTTACAGAACTGAACATCACTAGTCCTCAATGGGAGGTCAGCAACCCTATGAATAGTGAAGTAGAAATGTGCTGAGATGGTCGACTGCAATCCCACAGTAGGGTATTATCAGGCAAGGAACAGAGAGCATCACTGATGAGATATCTAGATAGACTTACTCCCTGATAACCATTATTAGCTCAGTACCTGTCTTTTATTAAATAACTGTTTCACTGGATACTACTTTCTTTAATTACACCATAACTGGCAAAGTTATTCAGATTGCAGACAATTGACAGATGTTTTTGAGAATGATGCTAAACTGTACTAAATTAATCTTGTAAGTGTGCCAAAAGTAATTTTATGTCTGAAGATAAAATAGGAAAGCTAGAAAGTAATTTGGACATCCTAAAACAACCACATACATTTGAGAATTGGAACAAGCTTTCAATTTTATATCTTTTCCTGAGATTTGTTTTTGATGTCCAGGCATGATTTCAGAGGAGATATTTAGAGCCTCCGCCAAAATTGGGCCAGATCCTTATCTCCACTATACTGTCATAAACCCAGACTGCCTTGTTGATTTCAAGGAAGTTACTGCAGATTCACATCAGTGTGCGTAGCTCAGAATATCGGAGCTCTAGTGGTATGGATAGTATTCCATTTAGATAAAAGTGTCATCACTTGTCATCACAAGGTTGGGTAACTTTCTTGTTGTAAATCAGAATATTTGTGCTATTTGCTAATTAGTATTTCTCCTTGTAAGGGGTGGTTATGTTACTAGTGCTGCACTATTTACACGTTTGTTCCAATTTTGCTCTCAGTTTTACTGGGGATGCTCTCAGGTAACTCCATTCATATTGGACCAACTTTTGCCTTAAATCTGAACATGAGATCAGAGATTAGCCAAGATAATTATTATTATTATTAACAGAGTTGGTTATTGTTAGTATAAGAATAATTATTAACAGTTTCAAGATAACAAAAATGAGCACAGACTTTGCCCTTCATAAATGTGACAGCTGGAATGATAGGCAAGCCCCTACATCCATGGGACAGACTGCCTTTTCTCACAGACAGCTATCACCAAACAGAAATACAGTTATCTATTTACAACTTTCCTGTATTTTCCTTCAAAGCTTCTTCTCATATGCTTGGTACTTCAAATTCTGGCACTTAGGCAGTAAATGAGATAGACAATCTTCCATAGCAAGATTTAGACAGGGGCAAGTCCCTGTCCTAAAGGTGTAGTAATAGAAACAGGAATAGGGATTAGGGTGGTTAATCTGGTTGTAATGGGGGTTACACAGCAAAGGACAAAAAACAAAAAAAACCCAGGTGGTTCTCTTTATCTGGAAGTATGCAGCATGAAAATCCATGTGGTTTTTTTTGTTTTACTCCTGAGCTGGTGCTCTAGAAAAATTATTCCAGTTTTTTGTCCCATTTAATATGCAGCCGAAATCCCAAATGTCTTGTCTAGAAATATCTGGTCTGATAAGAAGAGGGTGTTTTTCTGCAAATAAATAAATAGAATTACCATGAACAAACCCAAATGTCATCAGTGACAAATCTAGATAAAGATGTGATATAGGGCTTTCCCCATGTTTTATGGCAATTTGCATCATTTATGGCAGACCCATAATGATGCAAGTAGCCATCAAGTAGGATATTTCAGGCCATTGAAATATCATAAAACTGCAGGAGAAATAAATTATTATCCCAGGGCTTTGTACTCAAATGACTGTTGTGAGGAATGAACGTAAACCAGTCACAATGGTTCCACAAGTTTCCTGGGCACCATGCCAGCCAGAAATTATTTCATTACAGTAATTCTTTGTTGCTGCCAAAAAAGTAGACAAAAGACAAGCTCATGTATTATATTGATCAGAGTGAATTAAAAAGCTTATATGATCTGGGATTTAAAAAGAGTGAGAAAAGGAGAGAGAAAATAAGAATTATATGATTGAACACAGAGTTACCATTTTGTAATTTTTTGTTTTTACTTGTTTTCTGATTTCAGTAAGACTTTAAAACCATTTTATCAAGGTCTGAAATGAATGTATTTGACCAACTGAGAGAACAGATTCTTGAGCCTTTTTCACAGAATAAACATTTGACACTTATTTGTAAGAATCAAGTTTGACTCTACACTATAATTTCTGACTTTATCAACCTATATATCTTCTACTCATTATGCATTTCAAATGTAATTTAAAATTTATATGAATTACAATTTATTATAATTAATTTTTTTATGTTTCTTTTTATTGTAATCTAAAATGGATAGGTTTGGTATAAAATATGTTCAAATATATCTATTTAGGCTGAGAAGTCCTATTCTGTGTGCCTGTGATAATTGATAGTCTACTGTTTCCTTTTTCTCTTCCTTTTCCCTTTTCCCTTTTCCCTTTTCCCTTTTCCCTTTTCCCTTTTCCCTTTTCCCTTTTCCCTTTTCCCTTTTCCCTTTTCCCTTTTCCCTTTTCCCTTTTCCCTTTTCCCTTTTCCCTTTTCCCTTTTCCCTTTTCCCTTTTCCCTTTTCCCTTTTCCCTTTTCCCTTTTCCCTTTTCCCTTTTCCCTTTTCCCTTTTCCCTTTTCCCTTTTCCCTTTTCCCTTTTCCCTTTTCCCTTTTCCCTTTTCCCTTTTCCCTTTTCCCTTTTCCCTTTTCCCTTTTCCCTTTTCCCTTTTCCCTTTTCCTTCTTCCCTTCCCTTCCCTTCCCTTCCCTTCCCTTCCCTTCCCTTCCCTTCCCTTCCCTTCCCTTCCCTTCCCTTCCCTTCCCTTCCCTTCCCTTCCCTTCCCTTCCCTTCCCTTCCCTTCCCTTCCCTTCCCTTCCCTTCCCTTCCCTTCCCTTCCCTTCCCTTCCCTTCCCTTCCCTTCCCTCCCCTCCCCTCCCCTCCCCTCCCCTCCCCTCCCCTCCCCTCCCCTTCCCCTTCCCCTTCCCCTTCCCCTTCCCCTTCCCCTTCCCCTTCCCCTTCCCCTTCCCCTTTCCCTTTCCCTTTCCCGTCCTTTCCTGTTCTTCTTCACCTAGGAGCCTGATCCTTTGTGGGCATTAGGTGTCCTCTGCTCCAGGCAAAACTGGCAGATATCATATAGTTCTCTTAGCCGGTTTTAAATTTTGCGGAGAAGGTAGTTTGGTTGCTTCATTAACTGCTTAGAAGCCTTTCATCTTTTACAAATCATCAGTACCTTTTACATGAACAGACATATGTGGTTACAGCCATATGAAAGAAATCACATTATTCCTTTCTGTGTCCTCCAGAACCCCCATGTTCTACAAGAATATAAAGTCTGTGTATTTTGGTACCCATTTATGTGAAGTTATTCAAAAGTCCTCTGCACATAGTCTTGGGAAACTGACCATGAAGTCTGGCTTGAGCAAGGTGGTGACCCAGCTGATCTCCAGACATCCCTTCCAATCTCAGCCATTCTGGGATTATGCAGTTTTAATATTTGTTCATCATGAACCTACCTCAAAGATGGTTAACAGAATGGTTCCATAAGTGGGAAAACACATAAATAGCAAGCAGTGGTAAGAGCGGAGTGACAGATCTTGGAGCAGGCCATCCTGTCAGCTTGTGTGTGACTCATATATACTAAGTGTTTGAAACAAATGTATTTCTGGAACATTCAGCTCTCTGCTGACTGATAATTATCTGAGTGTGAAAAGTCCAGGGTTCCCCAAGCACTGAGATGCTGCCTCCTAATTAGGTCTTGGCTCTGGTGCATGTAATGGTCAATGGATGAAGCCGGCAGAGCAAGAATGCACAATGTAGACATTATGGGGCAATATGTGGGGTTACCCAGCCTTACTATGCCCCATTTTCCCTTCCCAGGTACAGAACTGGCTTTCTCTACAGCACTCCAGGCTAAGAAATTCCTGTGCTGCCCAGGTAACTGGGAAACCTTGAGAATCTTGAAGTGCCTTGGAGGTGGCAGGGGTCTGGCTGCTGTTCTCGCAGCACAGGAGGACACTGCAGTCCTGCAGGGCTGAGGAGCCTGAAAAACAGCAGAGTTACTACTACAGCGTTACAAATGGCTAAACCATGAAGCTAAGCACAGCCTGTCCAGCAAGGTCCGTGGCAGGGATATGAACCCGAGCCTATGAAGTACTTGGGAATGTCAGCTCAGAAAGAGTATAAGCAGAAAATGTTGTTGAAATGTCTTCCTTTTCCTGAAAAAATATATTTTAAAAAAGGAAGAAAAGTGAAAAAATCTAATATAAAAATACTTTCTTGTCTGTGATTTTTAAAAGCAAAACTGCCATTAAAGAGTAACAAAAAGAATCTAGTGTAGTTTCTTTGGAAAATAACATTTACAAGCAAAATTTTAACATTTGTATCTGCAGCTTAAATGCACTCACAAAAGGAGTTTAAAATAATTTTATTTTCACTCTTTCATAATGTATAAGTACTCTGTCTATTTATTTACTTATTTATTTTTATTTATGAGCATGCTTTTAACCTTATCTTTTTGAAATTATCACAGATTTTTTTTCTTTCAGATTAGATGAAAGTTTGAAAGGGCCTTTGTAAAGGTCTTGTATTCTTCACAAGAATGCTTCCATTTCATGGGATATCTGAGATGGCTTGGTTTTTAATATCAAAAGAAGAATTGAATTATAGACATAAAATTGTCATATTTATAAATGAACACAGTTTTTTTTTCTTCAGGAAAATTACATGCTGGAGGCTATTATAAAGGCAAAAATTTTAGAGAAGTTAAGAAACTTTAGATACAAACCAAACCCCATCATCCATTAGAGAAATATAATTGAATTTTCTTATGTATGTCATATATTGCTTTATTTCATTAGAAAAAGCCTGAGCAGTTCACAAACTTTAGTGACAAGGAGGCAAATGAAAGGCAGTTTTCTGTAATTCTATAGAGTCTTGTATTTTGTCCTGTAACAATGTCTATTACTTCTGCAAAAACCTCTTTCCAGATAAGATGCAGACTACTAGGAACTTATTAGGGCTGTTCCACATTGCATCTTCCCTACATGCTTCCTTGTAATTTTTTTTCTGTGAGAATAAGTTTCTTTGACTTGTGATGGTAGTAACAAGGATTCAATTTTTTATTTAATCACATTAATTATGTACAAGGCTGTACAATTTCAAACTGCTTTTTCACATTTTCATTTTCTTGTGTTGTACTTGTGTATGTATAGTCATCTCTGTTCTTGAGTGTTAGAGATTTCAAACACTACCTAGGCATTTGTTTTTGTGTCTTACTCAGGACCAGTGGTATATTGTCTATCATTAAATTCAGTTTAAATGACCAGCAAGTGCAAATTGAAGAAAAGTCAGGGTAGTCCCCTTTCTCATGCTGGTGCATGCAGTTTCCTGTTTCTGACAAAAAGTGTCATGGCCTCCTTAAAGCACATTCTTATTCTGGACAGCCTTATAGGGTATATGTTATTATTTTGTTATTTGTCTTTTCATCATTGTTATTCCTTCATAAACCCCATCATGATACAGGGTTTCAACTGTATTTTCAGAATATGTAACTTCAAACCTCTTCAATTAATCAATATTTTAAGACATCCTGAATTGCTTTATCAGACAGATTCAATGTTTATGGACTTCTCAGGCAGAGGGGAAATTGGTCAAGTAGAGAGACAAGAATGAAAAAATTCATTCACACAGCAAGAAGAAATACACTACCTAAGACCTACCTCCTCTATCTTGTAGACCTGCAGTGAGGGGAATTATTTCAAGAGTGAGAGATGACCTTTGGAATCAAATTTAAGACCAGAAAAGGAGTCAAAATGGGAGAAGAGTATGGAGGAAATTACTCTTTATTATTGTCTGTAACAGTAAATTAAAAGTCTGTTACATATTAAATCTTGATTGTAATTTGTCCTTTTCTTTTGTTAGTGATAGCAAGTTAATGTAATAAAAATGGAGAAAAGCAAGGCAGGAGATATCATGACTATCCCTGCAGACCAAACTTCTCGTTTCGAGTCACAGTATGAGCCAATCCAGAAGGGCAACCTGGATCCAGGATTGCCAGTGCCCACGGGTCTGGTCTAGTAACTCTTTTTTCTTGGGTGATGGAGCATGTCCAGCCAGCGCACAAGTACAACAAGACACCAGAGGAGTGCATGCAGCTGGCATTCCTTCATCCTTTCCTGAACAACCTTTAGGAGGAAGCAATAAAATATTTATGTCATGTGAGCTTTCTTACTGGGACTTCTGGGTTTTCCCGAACCCAATAGTCTGTTGACAAAAGGAATCTCTGCTAAAGGCATTCCTTATTTTAAATAATCACAGATCTGGCTGAGATCTCTCTTTCTAAGAGCTCACCTTTTCCTCTTACATGCAGAGCTTCTGAGGGATGAAAACAGAGTAAATGTTAGTTAGGAGAAATGTAATATGCCTAAAGACATAAAACACATCCTTGTACTGTGTTCCTGAAATACCATGGTTCAGCAGTATTTTTCAATCTACATGGAATAAACCATGCAAAATTCATGGTGGCCTGCATTTTGAACTAAGGGTTTACCTCTCTTTTAATTTAACTGAGATTATCTCATTTGTCTCCTTTAGTTTCAAATACAGGATCTTTGTTTTCATTTCCATGTTCTTAACCCTACTTTACTGAGTGAAGTAATGTCTCAGTGTACTTCTAAACAAGAGTCCAGAATAATATTTAACAATTTAATAATTCTGCATTTATTTGTTACAAACATTTTTATTCTTTGGTAAATCCCAGAGGTCACAACTGAAATCAGGGCCAAATTTTATTTAACACTGTGCAGGTTTTAAAGGCTATCTCTGCTTGGAAGAACTTACTGTTTTCATGGATATGAATTCAGAGTTAACTTCTAAAGTTGATCCTCTAGACTGGGCAGAGGAGACATAAATTGTTGGTCCCGATGCTGTTGTGGCAGTGCATTGTCTATGCTCAGGTTTCATTTATAAGAAAACTTATTTTCTGCTTCTACAACCCCATATTTCTGTATATAGGGACATTTTTTGAGTAATTGTGTGGAAGATGTAAACAATTTTGACCCTTGATTTGTGCAGAGGCCTCTCTGGACTAAAGTGATATTGCTCTTATGGCATGGTATAGAATTGGAGTATAACAATATTTAGCATTCAATAATGTACCAAACCGTATTTAGCATTCAGGTAATCTTTTATTTTCTGTCAGAGTTTGTGACTCTTAAAATTAAAATAGCTCTCACAATGATAGTTTGGCTATTATTATTATTATTATTAATTACTGTTTTATACCTCTATTATTTCACAGAATTCACAATGGCTTACTGCATCACTGTGACAGTTTTACAAGCAAAGGTGCTTACTTGTCTATTACTTGCATTCTGTTAAATATTTCTTATTCCTTCAGACTGCGCTACAAGGACCATTTCACTGTCCCCTTTGGCTTCTGCATCTTGCTTCCAGCATGAACAGACAGGTAATAACCATTCAGCGGGGCCATTACCTCTTCTAAAGACTATTATCAAAATTGTCATTATACATAATGGAGATTATTACAGGCAACTTGAGATTTTTTTAGATACATCACTACAATAATAGGTGGCCCTTTTTAGACTTACATATTGGTGGGAATAACAGTAGGGCACAAAACACATGGCAAATGTTGCGTTTTATCAAAACTTTTTTAGTTTTTAATGTCTTTTCTTCTGAATTCTTGTGATATTTACAAAACAACTGTGAACACCATCTGTTGGGAAATTTATCAAACTGTAAGTGTAGCAATGAAGAGTTAAAAGTTTAGAAGGCAGGTGAGATATATTTGCCTCTTAAAAAGCTATGAATTTATGAGAAAAAAAGGAGAAATATTATAAGACAGCAGTTTTCCAGATGGGTATACAAGTACCAAAACAACAAACCCTCTATTTTTAGACAATCTCAAGCTGATCCCTGATAGAAACAGAGACCATATGAAACCACTACTTTTCTTTATACAGTAGTATTTGTTTTATATTTATCATATTTTTTTCATTCCAAGATTGAAAACCAAAATCTTAGCTGATCCAAGGACTATCTGCAGAGGACTCAAACCTTGACTTCGAAGAGAGATGTCTTTTCATTCCTGTGACTTTCACTTACTATCCACATCAGTTACA